>NW_027167795.1:0-130496 GCF_040954835.1 Lepisosteus oculatus | reverse complement strand
AGCCTTGCTGCTACATGGGTATTCAGTTGTCTGAAAAAACGCCGTTTATTTCGGGCTGAAAAACACGTTTTGAAAAGTGTACTGTTTACCTGCCCACATAACTTACATGGGGTTGACCAAAACTTGCAGAAACAATTTATTTCTGCTGAAAAACATGTTTTGACACTTTCAAGCCCACGGGGGTTAAGAATCTGAGTGTGTGGGCTTTCTGAGCCTTGCTGGAAACGTTATTTCGGGAAAAACGTTTTGAAATGTACTGTTACTGCCCATAACTTACATGGGGTTGACCAAACTTGCAGAAACATGTTTTCCTGGATCGAGAGTGTCCGTGCTCTTGTGAGCCTTGCTGCTACATGGGTATTCAGTTGTCTGAAAAAACGCGTTTATTTCGGGCTGAAAAACACGTTTTGAAAAGTGTACTGTTACTGCCCCATAACTTACATGGGGTTGACCAAACTTGCAGAAACATGATTTATTTCTGCTGAAAAACATGTTTTGACACTTTCAGCACACTGGGGTTAAGATCTGAGTGTGTGGGCTCTTCTGAGCCTTGCTGCTACATGGGTATTCAGTTGTGTGAAAAAACGCGTTTATTTCGGGCTGAAAAACACGTTTTGAAAAGTGTACTGTTACTGCCCCATAACTTACATGGGGTTGACCAAACTTGCAGAAACATGTTTATTTCTGCTGAAAAACATGTTTTGACACTTTCAGCACACTGGGGTTAAGATCTGAGTGTGTGGGCTCTTCTGAGCCTTGCTGCTACATGGGTATTCAGTTGTCTGAAAAAACGCGTTTATTTCGGGCTGAAAACACGTTTTGAAAAGTGTACTGTTACTGCCCCATAACTTACATGGGGTTGACCAAACTTGCAGAAACATGTTTATTTCTGCTGCAAAACATGTTTTGACACTTTCAGCACACTGGGGTTAAGATCTGAGTGTGTGGGCTCTTCTGAGCCTTGCTGCTACATGGGGATTCAGTTGTCTGAAAAAACGCGTTTATTTCGGGCTGAAAAACACGTTTTGAAAAGTGTACTGTTACTGCCCCATAACTTACATGGGGTTGACCAAACTTGCAGAAACATGTTTATTTCTGCTGAAAAACATGTTTTGAACCTTTCTGCACACTGGGGTTAAGATCTGAGTGTGTGGGCTCTTCTGAGCCTTGCTGCTACATGGGGATTCAGTTGTCTGAAAAAACGCGTTTATTTCGGGCTGAAAAACACGTTTTGAAAAGTGTACTGTTACTGCCCCATAACTTACATGGGGTTGACCAAACTTGCAGAAACATGTTTATTTCTGCTGAAAAACATGTTTTGACACTTTCAGCACACTGGGGTTAAGATCTGAGTGTGTGGGCTCTTCTGAGCCTTGCTGCTACATGGGGATTCAGTTGTCTGAAAAAACGCGTTTATTTCGGGCTGAAAAACACGTTTTGAAAAGTGTACTGTTACTGCCCCATAACTTACATGGGGTTGACCAAACTTGCAGAAACATGTTTATTTCTGCTGAAAAAACATGTTTTGACCTTTCTGCACACTGGGGTTAAGATCTGAGTGTGTGGGCTCTTCTGAGCCTTGCTGCTACATGGGTATTCAGTTGTCTGAAAAACGCGTTTATTTCGGGCTGAAAAACACGTTTTGAAAAGTGTACTGTTACTGCCCCATAACTTACATGGGGTTGACCAAACTTGCAGAAACATGTTTATTTCTGCTGAAAAACATGTTTTGACACTTTCAGCACACTGGGGTTAAGATCTGAGTGTGTGGGCTCTTCTGAGCCTTGCTGCTACATGGGTATTCAGTTGTCTGAAAAAAACGCGTTTATTTCGGGCTGAAAACACGTTTTGAAAAGTGTACTGTTACTGCCCCATAACTTATCATGGGGTTGACCAAACTTGCAGAAACATGTTTATTTCTGCTGAAAAACATGTTTTGACACTTTCAGCACACTGGGGTTAAGATCTGAGTGTGTGGGCTCTTCTGAGCCTTGCTGCTACATGGGGATTCAGTTGTCTGAAAAAACGCGTTTATTTCGGGCTGAAAAACACGTTTTGAAAAGTGTACTGTTACTGCCCCATAACTTACATGGGGTTGACCAAACTTGCAGAAACATGTTTATTTCTGCTGAAAAACATGTTTTGAGCCCTTTCTGCACACTGGGGTTAAGATCTGAGTGTGTGGGCTCTTCTGAGCCTTGCTGCTACATGGGTATTCAGTTGTCTGAAAAAACGCGTTTATTTCGGGCTGAAAAACACGTTTTGAAAAGTGTACTGTTACTGCCCCATAACTTACATGGGGTTGACCAAACTTGCAGAAACATGTTTATTTCTGCTGAAAAACATGTTTTGAACCCTTTCTGCACACTGGGGTTAAGATCTGAGTGTGTGGGCTCTTCTGAGCCTTGCTGCTACATGGGGATTCAGTTGTCTGAAAAAACGCGTTTATTTCGGGCTGAAAAACACGTTTTGAAAGTGTACTGTTACTGCCCCATAACTTACATGGGGTTGACCAAACTTGCAGAAACATGTTTATTTCTGCTGAAAAACATGTTTTGACACTTTCTGCACACTGGGGTTAAGATCTGAGTGTGTGGGCTCTTCTGAGCCTTGCTGCTACATGGGGATTCAGTTGTCTGAAAAAACGCGTTTATTTCGGGCTGAAAAACACGTTTTGAAAAGTGTACTGTTACTGCCCCATAACTTACATGGGGTTGACCAAACTTGCAGAAACATGTTTATTTCTGCTGAAAAAACATGTTTTGACACTTTCAGCACACTGGGGTTAAGATCTGAGTGTGTGGGCTCTTCTGAGCCTTGCTGCTACATGGGTATTCAGTTGTCTGAAAAAACGCGTTTATTTCGGGCTGAAAAACACGTTTTGAAAAGTGTACTGTTACTGCCCCATAACTTACATGGGGTTGACCAAACTTGCAGAAACATGTTTATTTCTGCTGAAAAACATGTTTTGAGCCTTTCTGCACACTGGGGTTAAGATCTGAGTGTGTGGGCTCTTCTGAGCCTTGCTGCTACATGGGTATTCAGTTGTCTGAAAAAACGCGTTTATTTCGGGCTGAAAAACACGTTTTGAAAAGTGTACTGTTACTGCCCCATAACTTACATGGGGTTGACCAAACTTGCAGAAACATGTTTATTTCTGCTGAAAAACATGTTTTGAACCTTTCTGCACACTGGGGTTAAGATCTGAGTGTGTGGGCTCTTCTGAGCCTTGCTGCTACATGGGGATTCAGTTGTCTGAAAAAACGCGTTTATTTCGGGCTGAAAAACACGTTTTGAAAAGTGTACTGTACTGCCCCATAACTTACATGGGGTTGACCAAACTTGCAGAAACATGTTTATTTCTGCTGAAAAACATGTTTTGACACTTTCTGCACACTGGGGTTAAGATCTGAGTGTGTGGGCTCTTCTGAGCCTTGCTGCTACATGGGTATTCAGTTGTCTGAAAAAAAGGCGTTTATTTCGGGCTGAAAAACACGTTTTGAAAAGTGTACTGTTACTGCCCCATAACTTACATGGGGTTGACCAAACTTGCAGAAACATGTTTATTTCTGCTGAAAAACATGTTTTGACACTTTCAGCACACTGGGGTTAAGATCTGAGTGTGTGGCTCTTCTGAGCCTTGCTGCTACATGGGGATTCAGTTGTCTGAAAAAACGCGTTTATTTCGGGCTGAAAAACACGTTTTGAAAAGTGTACTGTTACTGCCCCATAACTTACATGGGGTTGACCAAACTTGCAGAAACATGTTTATTTCTGCTGAAAAACATGTTTTGACACTTTCAGCACACTGGGGTTAAGATCTGAGTGTGTGGGCTCTTCTGAGCCTTGCTGCTACATGGGGATTCAGTTGTCTGAAAAAACGCGTTTATTTCGTGCTGAAAAACACGTTTTGCAGAGTGTACTGTTACTGCCCCATAACTTACATGGGGTTGACCAAACTTGCAGAAACATGTTTATTTCTGCTGAAAAACATGTTTTGACACTTTCAGCACACTGGGGTTAAGATCTGAGTGTGTGGGCTCTTCTGAGCCTTGCTGCTACATGGGATTCAGTTGTCTGAAAAAACGGTTTATTTCGGGCTGAAAAACACGTTTTGAAAAGTGTACTGTTACTGCCCCATAACTTACATGGGGTTGACCAAACTTGCAGAAACATGTTTATTTCTGCTGAAAAACATGTTTTGACACTTTCAGCACACTGGGGTTAAGATCTGAGTGTGTGGGCTCTTCTGAGCCTTGCTGCTACATGGGGATTCAGTTGTCTGAAAAAACGCGTTTATTTCGGGCTGAAAAACACGTTTTGAAAAGTGTACTGTTACTGCCCCATAACTTACATGGGGTTGACCAAACTTGCAGAAACATGTTTATTTCTGCTGAAAAACATGTTTTGACACTTTCAGCACACTGGGGTTAAGATCTGAGTGTGTGGGCTCTTCTGAGCCTTGCTGCTACATGGGTATTCAGTTGTGTGAAAAAACGCGTTTATTTCGGGCTGAAAAACACGTTTTGAAAAGTGTACTGTTACTGCCCCATAACTTACATGGGGTTGACCAAACTTGCAGAAACATGTTTATTTCTGCTGAAAAACATGTTTTGACACTTTCAGCACACTGGGGTTAAGATCTGAGTGTGTGGGCTCTTCTGAGCCTTGCTGCTACATGGGTATTCAGTTGTCTGAAAAAACGCGTTTATTTCGGGCTGAAAAACACGTTTTGAAAAGTGTACTGTTACTGCCCCATAACTTATATGGGGTTGACCAAACTTGCAGAAACATGTTTATTTCTGCTGCAAAACATGTTTTGACACTTTCAGCACACTGGGGTTAAGATCTGAGTGTGTGGGCTCTTCTGAGCCTTGCTGCTACATGGGGATTCAGTTGTCTGAAAAAACGCGTTTATTTCGGGCTGAAAAACACGTTTTGAAAAGTGTACTGTTACTGCCCCATAACTTACATGGGGTTGACCAAACTTGCAGAAACATGTTTATTTCTGCTGAAAAACATGTTTTGAGCCTTTCTGCACACTGGGGTTAAGATCTGAGTGTGTGGGCTCTTCTGAGCCTTGCTGCTACATGGGTATTCAGTTGTCTGAAAAAACGCGTTTATTTCGGGCTGAAAAACACGTTTTGAAAAGTGTACTGTTACTGCCCCATAACTTACATGGGGTTGACCAAACTTGCAGAAACATGTTTATTTCTGCTGAAAAACATGTTTTGAACCCTTTCTTGCACACTGGGGTTAAGATCTGAATGTGTGGGCTCTTCTGAGCCTTGCTGCTACATGGGGATTCAGTTGTCTGAAAAAACGCGTTTATTTCGGGCTGAAAACACGTTTTGAAAAGTGTACTGTTACTGCCCCATAACTTACATGGGGTTGACCAAACTTGCAGAAACATGTTTATTTCTGCTGCAAAACATGTTTTTGACACTTTCAGCACACTGGGGTTAAGATCTGAGTGTGTGGCTCTTCTGAGCCTTGCTGCTACATGGGGATTCAGTTGTCTGAAAAAACGCGTTTATTTCGGGCTGAAAAACACGTTTTGCAGAGTGTACTGTTACTGCCCCATAACTTACATGGGGTTGACCAAACTTGCAGAAACATGTTTATTTCTGCTGAAAAACACGTTTTGACCCTTTCTGCACACTGGGGTTAAGATCTGAGTGTGTGGGCTCTTCTGAGCCTTGCTGCTACATGGGTATTCAGTTGTCTGAAAAAACGCGTTTAATTCGGGCTGAAAAACACTTTTTGAAAAGTGTACTGTTACTGCCCCATAACTTACATGGGGTTGACCAAACTTGCAGAAACATGTTTATTTCTGCTGAAAAACATGTTTTGACACTTTCAGCACACTGGGGTTAAAATCTGAGTGTGTGGGCTCTTCTGAGCCTTGCTGCTACATGGGTATTCAGTTGTCTGAAAAAACGTGTTTATTTCGGGCTTAAAAACACGTTTTGAAAAGTGTACTGTTACCTGCCCCATAACTTACATGGGGTTGACCAAACTTGCAGAAACATGTTTATTTCTGCTGAAAAACATGTTTTGAGCCTTTCTGCACACTGGGGTTAAGATCTGAGTGTGTGGGCTCTTCTGAGCCTTGCTGCTACATGGGTATTCAGTTGTCTGAAAAAACGCGTTTATTTCGGGCTGAAAAACACGTTTTGAAAAGTGTACTGTTACTGCCCCATAACTTACATGGGGTTGACCAAACTTGCAGAAACATGTTTATTTCTGCTGAAAAACATGTTTTGAACCTTTCTGCACACTGGGGTTAAGATCTGAGTGTGTGGGCTCTTCTGAGCCTTGCTGCTACATGGGGATTCAGTTGTCTGAAAAAACGCGTTTATTTCGGGCTGAAAAACACGTTTTGAAAAGTGTACTGTTACTGCCCCATAACTTACATGGGGTTGACCAAACTTGCAGAAACATGTTTATTTCTGCTGAAAAACATGTTTTGACACTTTCAGCACACTGGGGTTAAGATCTGAGTGTGTGGGCTCTTCTGAGCCTTGCTGCTACATGGGTATTCAGTTGTCTGAAAAAACGCGTTTATTTCGGGCTGAAAAACACGTTTTGAAAAGTGTACTGTTACTGCCCCATAACTTACATGGGGTTGACCAAACTTGCAGAAACATGTTTATTTCTGCTGAAAAACATGTTTTGACACTTTCAGCACACTGGGGTTAAGATCTGAGTGTGTGGGCTCTTCTGAGCCTTGCTGCTACATGGGTATTCAGTTGTCTGAAAAAACGCGTTTATTTCGGGCTGAAAAACACGTTTTGAAAAGTGTACTGTTACTGCCCCATAACTTACATGGGGTTGACCAAACTTGCAGAAACATGTTTATTTCTGCTGAAAAACATGTTTTGACACTTTCAGCACACTGGGGTTAAGATCTGAGTGTGTGGGCTCTTCTGAGCCTTGCTGCTACATGGGGATTCAGTTGTCTGAAAAAACGCGTTTATTTCGTGCTGAAAAACACGTTTTGCAGAGTGTACTGTTACTGCCCCATAACTTACATGGGGTTGACCAAACTTGCAGAAACATGTTTATTTCTGCTGAAAAACATGTTTTGACACTTTCAGCACACTGGGGTTAAGATCTGAGTGTGTGGGCTCTTCTGAGCCTTGCTGCTACATGGGTATTCAGTTGTCTGAAAAAACGCGTTTATTTCGGGCTGAAAAACACGTTTTGAAAAGTGTACTGTTACTGCCCCATAACTTACATGGGGTTGACCAAACTTGCAGAAACATGTTTATTTCTGCTGAAAAACATGTTTTGACACTTTCAGCACACTGGGTTAAGATCTGAGTGTGTGGGCTCTTCTGAGCCTTGCTGCTACATGGGGATTCAGTTGTCTGAAAAAACGCGTTTATTTCGGGCTGAAAAACACGTTTTGAAAAGTGTACTGTTACTGCCCCATAACTTACATGGGGTTGACCAAACTTGCAGAAACATGTTTATTTCTGCTGAAAAACATGTTTTGAGCCTTTCTGCACACTGGGGTTAAGATCTGAGTGTGTGGGCTCTTCTGAGCCTTGCTGCTACATGGGTATTCAGTTGTCTGAAAAAACGCGTTTATTTCGGGCTGAAAAACACGTTTTGAAAAGTGTACTGTTACTGCCCCATAACATACATGGGGTTGACCAAACTTGCAGAAACATGTTTATTTCTGCTGAAAAACATGTTTTGAACCTTTCTGCACACTGGGGTTAAGATCTGAGTGTGTGGGCTCTTCTGAGCCTTGCTGCTACATGGGGATTCAGTTGTCTGAAAAAACGCGTTTATTTCGGGCTGAAAACACGTTTTGAAAAGTGTACTGTTACTGCCCCATAACTTACATGGGGTTGACCAAACTTGCAGAAACATGTTTATTTCTGCTGAAAAACATGTTTTGACACTTTCAGCACACTGGGGTTAAGATCTGAGTGTGTGGGCTCTTCTGAGCCTTGCTGCTACATGGGGATTCAGTTGTCTGAAAAAACGCGTTTATTTCGGGCTGAAAAACACGTTTTGCAGAGTGTACTGTTACTGCCCCATAACTTACATGGGGTTGACCAAACTTGCAGAAACATGTTTAATTTCTGCTGAAAAACACGTTTTGACCCTTTCTGCACACTGGGGTTAAGATCTGAGTGTGTGGGCTCTTCTGAGCCTTGCTGCTACATGGGTATTCAGTTGTCTGAAAAAACGCGTTTATTTCGGGCTGAAAAACACGTTTTGAAAAGTGTACTGTTACTGCCCCATAACTTACATGGGGTTGACCAAACTTGCAGAAACATGTTTATTTCTGCTGAAAAACATGTTTTGACACTTTCAGCACACTGGGGTTAAAATCTGAGTGTGTGGGCTCTTCTGAGCCTTGCTGCTACATGGGGATTCAGTTGTCTGAAAAAACGCGTTTATTTCGGGCTGAAAAACACGTTTTGAAAAGTGTACTGTTACTGCCCCATAACTTACATGGGGTTGACCAAACTTGCAGAAACATGTTTATTTCTGCTGAAAAACATGTTTTGACACTTTCAGCACACTGGGGTTAAGATCTGAGTGTGTGGGCTCTTCTGAGCCTTGCTGCTACATGGGGATTCAGTTGTCTGAAAAAACGCGTTTATTTCGGGCTGAAAAACACGTTTTGCAGAGTGTACTGTTACTGCCCCATAACTTACATGGGGTTGACCAAACTTGCAGAAACATGTTTATTTCTGCTGAAAAACACGTTTTGACCCTTTCTGCACACTGGGGTTAAGATCTGAGTGTGTGGGCTCTTCTGAGCCTTGCTGCTACATGGGTATTCAGTTGTCTGAAAAACGCGTTTATTTCGGGCTGAAAAACACGTTTTGAAAAGTGTACTGTTACTGCCCCATAACTTACATGGGGTTGACCAAACTTGCAGAAACATGTTTTATTTCTGCTGAAAAACATGTTTTGACACTTTCAGCACACTGGGTTAAAATCTGAGTGTGTGGGCTCTTCTGAGCCTTGCTGCTACATGGGTATTCAGTTGTCTGAAAAACGTGTTTATTTCGGGCTGAAAAACACGTTTTGAAAAGTGTACTGTTACTGCCCCATAACTTACATGGGGTTGACCAAACTTGCAGAAACATGTTTATTTCTGCTGAAAAACATGTTTTGAGCCTTTCTGCACACTGGGGTTAAGATCTGAGTGTGTGGGCTCTTCTGAGCCTTGCTGCTACATGGGTATTCAGTTGTCTGAAAAAACGCGTTTATTTCGGGCTGAAAAACACGTTTTGAAAAGTGTACTGTTACTGCCCCATAACTTATATGGGGTTGACCAAACTTGCAGAAACATGTTTATTTCTGCTGAAAAACATGTTTTGACACTTTCAGCACACTGGGGGTTAAGATCTGAGTGTGTGGGCTCTTCTGAGCCTTGCTGCTACATGGGGATTCAGTTGTCTGAAAAAACGCGTTTATTTCGGGCTGAAAAACACGTTTTGAAAAGTGTACTGTTACTGCCCCATAACTTACATGGGGTTGACCAAACTTGCAGAAACATGTTTATTTCTGCTGAAAAACATGTTTTGACACTTTCAGCACACTGGGGTTAAGATCTGAGTGTGTGGGCTCTTCTGAGCCTTGCTGCTACATGGGTATTCAGTTGTCTGAAAAAACGCGTTTATTTCGGGCTGAAAAACACGTTTTGAAAAGTGTACTGTTACTGCCCCATAACTTACATGGGGTTGACCAAACTTGCAGAAACATGTTTATTTCTGCTGAAAAACATGTTTTGACACTTTCAGCACACTGGGGTTAAGATCTGAGTGTGTGGGCTCTTCTGAGCCTTGCTGCTACATGGGTATTCAGTTGTCTGAAAAAACGCGTTTATTTCGGGCTGAAAAACACGTTTTGAAAAGTGTACTGTTACTGCCCCATAACTTATATGGGGTTGACCAAACTTGCAGAAACATGTTTATTTCTGCTGAAAAACATGTTTTGACACTTTCAGCACACTGGGGTTAAGATCTGAGTGTGTGGGCTCTTCTGAGCCTTGCTGCTACATGGGGATTCAGTTGTCTGAAAAAACGCGTTTATTTCGGGCTGAAAAACACGTTTTGAAAAGTGTACTGTTACTGCCCCATAACTTACATGGGGTTGACCAAACTTGCAGAAACATGTTTATTTCTGCTGAAAAACATGTTTTGACACTTTCAGCACACTGGGGTTAAGATCTGAGTGTGTGGGCTCTTCTGAGCCTTGCTGCTACATGGGGATTCAGTTGTCTGAAAAAACGCGTTTATTTCGGGCTGAAAAACACGTTTTGCAGAGTGTACTGTTACTGCCCCATAACTTACATGGGGTTGACCAAACTTGCAGAAACATGTTTATTTCTGCTGAAAAACATGTTTTGACACTTTCAGCACACTGGGGTTAAGATCTGAGTGTGTGGGCTCTTCTGAGCCTTGCTGCTACATGGGGATTCAGTTGTCTGAAAAAACGCGTTTATTTCGGGCTGAAAAACACGTTTTGAAAAGTGTACTGTTACTGCCCCATAACTTACATGGGGTTGACCAAACTTGCAGAAACATGTTTATTTCTGCTGAAAAACATGTTTTGACACTTTCAGCACACTGGGGTTAAGATCTGAGTGTGTGGGCTCTTCTGAGCCTTGCTGCTACATGGGGATTCAGTTGTCTGAAAAAACGCGTTTATTTCGGGCTGAAAAACACGTTTTGCAGAGTGTACTGTTACTGCCCCATAACTTACATGGGGTTGACCAAACTTGCAGAAACATGTTTATTTCTGCTGAAAAACACGTTTTGACCCTTTCTGCACACTGGGGTTAAGATCTGAGTGTGTGGGCTCTTCTGAGCCTTGCTGCTACATGGGTATTCAGTTGTCTGAAAAAACGCGTTTATTTCGGGCTGAAAAACACGTTTTGAAAAGTGTACTGTTACTGCCCCATAACTTACATGGGGTTGACCAAACTTGCAGAAACATGTTTATTTCTGCTGAAAAACATGTTTTGACACTTTCAGCACACTGGGGTTAAAATCTGAGTGTGTGGGCTCTTCTGAGCCTTGCTGCTACATGGGTATTCAGTTGTCTGAAAAAACGTGTTTATTTCGGGCTGAAAAACACGTTTTGAAAAGTGTACTGTTACTGCCCCATAACTTACATGGGGTTGACCAAACTTGCAGAAACATGTTTATTTCTGCTGAAAAACATGTTTTGAGCCTTTCTGCACACTGGGGTTAAGATCTGAGTGTGTGGGCTCTTCTGAGCCTTGCTGCTACATGGGTATTCAGTTGTCTGAAAAAACGCGTTTATTTCGGGCTGAAAAACACGTTTTGAAAAGTGTACTGTTACTGCCCCATAACTTACATGGGGTTGACCAAACTTGCAGAAACATGTTTATTTCTGCTGAAAAACATGTTTTGAACCTTTCTGCACACTGGGGTTAAGATCTGAGTGTGTGGGCTCTTCTGAGCCTTGCTGCTACATGGGGATTCAGTTGTCTGAAAAAACGCGTTTATTTCGGGCTGAAAAACACGTTTTGAAAAGTGTACTGTTACTGCCCCATAACTTACATGGGGTTGACCAAACTTGCAGAAACATGTTTATTTCTGCTGAAAAACATGTTTTGACACTTTCAGCACACTGGGGTTAAGATCTGAGTGTGTGGGCTCTTCTGAGCCTTGCTGCTACATGGGTATTCAGTTGTCTGAAAAAACGCGTTTATTTCGGGCTGAAAAACACGTTTTGAAAAGTGTACTGTTACTGCCCCATAACTTACATGGGGTTGACCAAACTTGCAGAAACATGTTTATTTCTGCTGAAAAACATGTTTTGACACTTTCAGCACACTGGGGTTAAGATCTGAGTGTGTGGGCTCTTCTGAGCCTTGCTGCTACATGGGTATTCAGTTGTCTGAAAAAACGCGTTTATTTCGGGCTGAAAAACACGTTTTGAAAAGTGTACTGTTACTGCCCCATAACTTACATGGGGTTGACCAACTTGCAGAAATATGTTTATTTCTGCTGAAAAACACGTTTTGACCCTTTCTGCACACTGGGGTTGAGAGCTGAGTGTGTGGGCTCTTCTGAGACTTGCTGCTACATGGGGATTCAGTTGTCTGAAAAAACGCGTTTATTTCGGGCTGAAAAACACGTTTTGAAAAGTGTACTGTTACTGCCCCATAACTTACATGGGGTTGACAAAACTTGCAGAAACATGTTTATTTCTGCTGAAAAACATGTTTTGAACCTTTCTGCACACTGGGGTTAAGATCTGAGTGTGTGGGCTCTTCTGAGACTTGCTGCTACATGGGGATTCAGTTGTCTGAAAAAACGCGTTTATTTCGGGCTGAAAAACACGTTTTGAAAAGTGTACTGTTACTGCCCCATAACTTACATGGGGTTGACCAAACTTGCAGAAACATGTTTATTTCTGCTGAAAAACATGTTTTGACACTTTCAGCACACTGGGGTTAAGATCTGAGTGTGTGGGCTCTTCTGAGCCTTGCTGCTACATGGGTATTCAGTTGTCTGAAAAAACGCGTTTATTTCGTGCTGAAAAACACGTTTTGAAAAGTGTACTGTTACCGCCCCATAACTTACATGGGGTTGACCAAACTTGCAGAAACATGTTTATTTCTGCTGAAAAACATGTTTTGACACTTTCAGCACACTGGGGTTAAGATCTGAGTGTGTGGTCTCTTCTGAGCCTTGTTGCTACATGGGTATTCAGTTGTCTGAAAAAACGCGTTTATTTCGGGCTGAAAAACACGTTTTGAAAAGTGTACTGTTACTGCCCCATAACTTACATGGGGTTGACCAAACTTGCAGAAACATGTTTATTTCTGCTGAAAAACATGTTTTGACACTTTCAGCACACTGGGGTTAAGATCTGAGTGTGTGGGCTCTTCTGAGCCTTGCTGCTACATGGGTATTCAGTTGTCTGAAAAAACGCGTTTATTTCGGGCTGAAAAACACGTTTTGAAAAGTGTACTGTTACTGCCCCATAACTTACATGGGGTTGACCAAACTTGCAGAAACATGTTTATTTCTGCTGAAAAACATGTTTTGACACTTTCAGCACACTGGGGTTAAGATCTGAGTGTGTGGGCTCTTCTGAGCCTTGCTGCTACATGAGGATTCAGTTGTCTGAAAAAACGCGTTTATTTCGTGCTGAAAAACACGTTTTGCAGAGTGTACTGTTACTGCCCCATAACTTACATGGGGTTGACCAAACTTGCAGAAACATGTTTATTTCTGCTGAAAAACACGTTTTGACCCTTTCTGCACACTGGGGTTGAGAGCTGAGTGTGTGGGCTCTTCTGAGACTTGCTGCTACATGGGGATTCAGTTGTCTGAAAAAACGCGTTTATTTCGGGCTGAAAAACACGTTTTGAAAAGTGTACTGTTACTGCCCCATAACTTACATGGGGTTGACCAAACTTGCAGAAACATGTTTATTTCTGCTGAAAAACATGTTTTGACACTTTCAGCACACTGGGGTTAAGATCTGAGTGTGTGGGCTCTTCTGAGCCTTGTTGCTACATGGGGATTCAGTTGTCTGAAAAAACGCGTTTATTTCGGGCTGAAAAACACGTTTTGAAAAGTGTACTGTTACTGCCCCATAACTTACATGGGGTTGACCAAACTTGCAGAAACATGTTTATTTCTGCTGAAAAACATGTTTTGAACCTTTCTGCACAATGGGGTTAAGATCTGAGTGTGTGGGCTCTTCTGAGACTTGCTGCTACATGGGGATTCAGTTGTCTGAAAAAACGCGTTTATTTCGGGCTGAAAAACACGTTTTGAAAAGTGTACTGTTACTGCCCCATAACTTACATGGGGTTGACCAAACTTGCAGAAACATGTTTATTTCTGCTGAAAAACATGTTTTGACACTTTCAGCACACTGGGGTTAAGATCTGAGTGTGTGGGCTCTTCTGAGCCTTGCTGCTACATGGGTATTCAGTTGTCTGAAAAAACGCGTTTATTTCGGGCTGAAAAACACGTTTTGAAAAGTGTACTGTTACTGCCCCATAACTTACATGGGGTTGACCAAACTTGCAGAAACATGTTTATTTCTGCTGAAAAACATGTTTTGACACTTTCAGCACACTGGGGTTAAGATCTGAGTGTGTGGGCTCTTCTGAGCCTTGTTGCTACATGGGTATTCAGTTGTCTGAAAAAACGCGTTTATTTCGGGCTGAAAAACACGTTTTGAAAAGTGTACTGTTACTGCCCCATAACTTACATGGGGTTGACCAAACTTGCAGAAACATGTTTATTTCTGCTGAAAAACATGTTTTGAACCTTTCTGCACACTGGGGTTAAGATCTGAGTGTGTGGGCTCTTCTGAGCCTTGCTGCTACATGGGGATTCAGTTGTCTGAAAAAACGCGTTTATTTCGGGCTGAAAAACACGTTTTGAAAAGTGTACTGTTACTGCCCCATAACTTACATGGGGTTGACCAACTTGCAGAAATATGTTTATTTCTGCTGAAAAACACGTTTTGACCCTTTCTGCACACTGGGGTTGAGAGCTGAGTGTGTGGGCTCTTCTGAGACTTGCTGCTACATGGGGATTCAGTTGTCTGAAAAAACGCGTTTATTTCGGGCTGAAAAACACGTTTTGAAAAGTGTACTGTTACTGCCCCATAACTTACATGGGGTTGACAAAACTTGCAGAAACATGTTTATTTCTGCTGAAAAACATGTTTTGAACCTTTCTGCACACTGGGGTTAAGATCTGAGTGTGTGGGCTCTTCTGAGACTTGCTGCTACATGGGGATTCAGTTGTCTGAAAAAACGCGTTTATTTCGGGCTGAAAAACACGTTTTGAAAAGTGTACTGTTACTGCCCCATAACTTACATGGGGTTGACCAAACTTGCAGAAACATGTTTATTTCTGCTGAAAAACATGTTTTGACACTTTCAGCACACTGGGGTTAAGATCTGAGTGTGTGGGCTCTTCTGAGCCTTGCTGCTACATGGGTATTCAGTTGTCTGAAAAAACGCGTTTATTTCGGGCTGAAAAACACGTTTTGAAAAGTGTACTGTTACCGCCCCATAACTTACATGGGGTTGACCAAACTTGCAGAAACATGTTTATTTCTGCTGAAAAACATGTTTTGACACTTTCAGCACACTGGGGTTAAGATCTGAGTGTGTGGGCTCTTCTGAGCCTTGCTGCTACATGGGTATTCAGTTGTCTGAAAAAACGCGTTTATTTCGGGCTGAAAAACACGTTTTGAAAAGTGTACTGTTACTGCCCCATAACTTACATGGGGTTGACCAAACTTGCAGAAACATGTTTATTTCTGCTGAAAAACATGTTTTGACACTTTCAGCACACTGGGGTTAAGATCTGAGTGTGTGGGCTCTTCTGAGCCTTGCTGCTACATGAGGATTCAGTTGTCTGAAAAAACGCGTTTATTTCGTGCTGAAAAACACGTTTTGCAGAGTGTACTGTTACTGCCCCATAACTTACATGGGGTTGACCAAACTTGCAGAAACATGTTTATTTCTGCTGAAAAACACGTTTTGACCCTTTCTGCACACTGGGGTTGAGAGCTGAGTGTGTGGGCTCTTCTGAGACTTGCTGCTACATGGGGATTCAGTTGTCTGAAAAAACGCGTTTATTTCGGGCTGAAAAACACGTTTTGAAAAGTGTACTGTTACTGCCCCATAACTTACATGGGGTTGACCAAACTTGCAGAAACATGTTTATTTCTGCTGAAAAACATGTTTTGACACTTTCAGCACACTGGGGTTAAGATCTGAGTGTGTGGGCTCTTCTGAGCCTTGTTGCTACATGGGGATTCAGTTGTCTGAAAAAACGCGTTTATTTCGGGCTGAAAAACACGTTTTGAAAAGTGTACTGTTACTGCCCCATAACTTACATGGGGTTGACCAAACTTGCAGAAACATGTTTATTTCTGCTGAAAAACATGTTTTGAACCTTTCTGCACAATGGGGTTAAGATCTGAGTGTGTGGGCTCTTCTGAGACTTGCTGCTACATGGGGATTCAGTTGTCTGAAAAAACGCGTTTATTTCGGGCTGAAAAACACGTTTTGAAAAGTGTACTGTTACTGCCCCATAACTTACATGGGGTTGACCAAACTTGCAGAAACATGTTTATTTCTGCTGAAAAACATGTTTTGACACTTTCAGCACACTGGGGTTAAGATCTGAGTGTGTGGGCTCTTCTGAGCCTTGCTGCTACATGGGTATTCAGTTGTCTGAAAAAACGCGTTTATTTCGGGCTGAAAAACACGTTTTGAAAAGTGTACTGTTACTGCCCCATAACTTACATGGGGTTGACCAAACTTGCAGAAACATGTTTATTTCTGCTGAAAAACATGTTTTGACACTTTCAGCACACTGGGGTTAAGATCTGAGTGTGTGGTGTCTTCTGAGCCTTTTTTGCTACATGGGGATTCAGTTGTCTGAAAAAACGCGTTTATTTCGGGCTGAAAAACACGTTTTGAAAAGTGTACTGTTACTGCCCCATAACTTACATGGGGTTGACCAAACTTGCAGAAACATGTTTATTTCTGCTGAAAAACATGTTTTGAACCTTTCTGCACACTGGGGTTAAGATCTGAGTGTGTGGGCTCTTCTGAGCCTTGCTGCTACATGGGGATTCAGTTGTCTGAAAAAACGCGTTTATTTCGTGCTGAAAAACACGTTTTGCAGAGTGTACTGTTACTGCCCCATAACTTACATGGGGTTGACCAAACTTGCAGAAACATGTTTATTTCTGCTGATAAACACGTTTTGACCCTTTCTGCACACTGGGGTTGAGAGCTGAGTGTGTGGGCTCTTCTGAGACTTGCTGCTACATGGGGATTCAGTTGTCTGAAAAAACGCGTTTATTTCGGGCTGAAAAACACGTTTTGAAAAGTGTACTGTTACTGCCCCATAACTTACATGGGGTTGACCAAACTTGCAGAAACATGTTTATTTCTGCTGAAAAACATGTTTTGACACTTTCAGCACACTGGGGTTAAGATCTGAGTGTGTGGGCTCTTCTGAGCCTTGCTGCTACATGGGTATTCAGTTGTCTGAAAAAACGCGTTTATTTCGGGCTGAAAAACACGTTTTGAAAAGTGTACTGTTACTGTCCCATAACTTACATGGGGCTGACCAAACTTGCAGAAACATGTTTATTTCTGCTGAAAAACATGTTTTGAACCTTTCTGCACACTGGGGTTAAGATCTGAGTGTGTGGGCTCTTCTGAGCCTTGCTGCTACATGAGGATTCAGTTGTCTGAAAAAACGCGTTTATTTCGTGCTGAAAAACACGTTTTGCAGAGTGTACTGTTACTGCCCCATAACTTACATGGGGTTGACCAAACTTGCAGAAACATGTTTATTTCTGCTGAAAAACACGTTTTGACCCTTTCTGCACACTGGGGTTGAGAGCTGAGTGTGTGGGCTCTTCTGAGACTTGCTGCTACATGGGGATTCAGTTGTCTGAAAAAACGCGTTTATTTCGGGCTGAAAAACACGTTTTGAAAAGTGTACTGTTACTGCCCCATAACTTACATGGGGTTGACCAAACTTGCAGAAACATGTTTATTTCTGCTGAAAAACATGTTTTGACACTTTCAGCACACTGGGGTTAAGATCTGAGTGTGTGGGCTCTTCTGAGCCTTGTTGCTACATGGGTATTCAGTTGTCTGAAAAAACGCGTTTATTTCGGGCTGAAAAACACGTTTTGAAAAGTGTACTGTTACTGCCCCATAACTTACATGGGGTTGACCAAACTTGCAGAAACATGTTTATTTCTGCTGAAAAACATGTTTTGAACCTTTCTGCACACTGGGGTTAAGATCTGAGTGTGTGGGCTCTTCTGAGCCTTGCTGCTACATGGGGATTCAGTTGTCTGAAAAAACGTGTTTATTTCGTGCTGAAAAACACGTTTTGCAGAGTGTACTGTTACTGCCCCATAACTTACATGGGGTTGACCAAAGTTGCAGAAACATGTTTATTTCTGCTGAAAAACATGTTTTGACACTTTCAGCACACTGGGGTTAAGATCTGAGTGTGTGGGCTCTTCTGAGCCTTGCTGCTACATGGGGATTCAGTTGTCTGAAAAAACGCGTTTATTTCGGGCTGAAAAACACGTTTTGCAGAGTGTACTGTTACTGCCCCATAACTTACATGGGGTTGACCAAACTTGCAGAAACATGTTTATTTCTGCTGAAAAACACGTTTTGACCCTTTCTGCACACTGGGGTTAAGATCTGAGTGTGTGGGCTCTTCTGAGCCTTGCTGCTACATGGGTATTCAGTTGTCTGAAAAAACGCGTTTATTTCGGGCTGAAAAACACGTTTTGCAGAGTGTACTGTTACTGCCCCATAACTTACATGGGGTTGACCAACTTGCAGAAATATGTTTATTTCTGCTGAAAAACACGTTTTGACCCTTTCTGCACACTGGGGTTGAGAGCTGAGTGTGTGGGCTCTTCTGAGCCTTGCTGCTACATGGGGATTCAGTTGTCTGAAAAAACGCGTTTATTTCGGGCTGAAAAACACGTTTTGAAAAGTGTACTGTTACTTCCCCATAACTTACATGGGGTTGACCAACTTGCAGAAATATGTTTATTTCTGCTGAAAAACATGTTTTGAACCTTTCTGCACACTGGGGTTAAGATCTGAGTGTGTGGGCTCTTCTGAGACTTGCTGCTACATGGGGATTCAGTTGTCTGAAAAAACGCGTTTATTTCGGGCTGAAAAACACGTTTTGAAAAGTGTACTGTTACTGCACCATAACTTACATGGGGTTGACCAAACTTGCAGAAACATGTTTATTTCTGCTGAAAAACATGTTTTGACACTTTCAGCACACTGGGGTTAAGATCTGAGTGTGTGGGCTCTTCTGAGCCTTGCTGCTACATGGGTATTCAGTTGTCTGAAAAAACGCGTTTATTTCGGGCTGAAAAACACGTTTTGAAAAGTGTACTGTTACCGCCCCATAACTTACATGGGGTTGACCAAACTTGCAGAAACATGTTTATTTCTGCTGAAAAACATGTTTTGACACTTTCAGCACACTGGGGTTAAGATCTGAGTGTGTGGTCTCTTCTGAGCCTTGTTGCTACATGGGTATTCAGTTGTCTGAAAAAACGCGTTTATTTCGGGCTGAAAAACACGTTTTGAAAAGTGTACTGTTACTGCCCCATAACTTACATGGGGTTGACCAAACTTGCAGAAACATGTTTATTTCTGCTGAAAAACATGTTTTGAACCTTTCTGCACACTGGGGTTAAGATCTGAGTGTGTGGGCTCTTCTGAGCCTTGCTGCTACATGGGGATTCAGTTGTCTGAAAAAACGACTTTATTTCGTGCTGAAAAACACGTTTTGCAGAGTGTACTGTTACTGCCCCATAACTTACATGGGGTTGACCAAACTTGCAGAAACATGTTTATTTCTGCTGAAAAACATGTTTTGACACTTTCAGCACACTGGGGTTAAGATCTGAGTGTGTGGGCTCTTCTGAGCCTTGCTGCTACATGGGTATTCAGTTGTCTGAAAAAACGCGTTTATTTCGGGCTGAAAAACACGTTTTGAAAAGTGTACTGTTACTGCCCCATAACTTACATGGGGTTGACCAAACTTGCCGAAACATGTTTATTTCTGCTGAAAAACATGTTTTGACACTTTCAGCACACTGGGGTTAAGATCTGAGTGTGTGGGCTCTTCTGAGCCTTGCTGCTACATGGGTATTCAGTTGTCTGAAAAAACGCGTTTATTTCGGGCTGAAAAACACGTTTTGAAAAGTGTACTGTTACTGCCCCATAACTTACATGGGGTTGACCAAACTTGCAGAAACATGTTTATTTCTGCTGAAAAACATGTTTTGAACATTTCTGCACACTGGGGTTAAGATCTGAGTGTGTGGGCTCTTCTGAGCCGTGCTGCTACATGGGTATTCAGTTGTCTGAAAAAACGCGTTTATTTCGGGCTGAAAAACACGTTTTGAAAAGTGTACTGTTACTGCCCCATAACTTACATGGGGTTGACCAACTTGCAGAAATATGTTTATTTCTGCTGAAAAACACGTTTTGACCCTTTCTGCACACTGGGGTTGAGAGCTGAGTGTGTGGGCTCTTCTGAGCCTTGCTGCTACATGGGGATTCAGTTGTCTGAAAAAACGCGTTTATTTCGGGCTGAAAAACACGTTTTGAAAAGTGTACTGTTACTTCCCCATAACTTACATGGGGTTGACCAACTTGCAGAAACATGTTTATTTCTGCTGAAAAACATGTTTTGACACTTTCAGCACACTGGGGTTAAGATCTGAGTGTGTGGGCTCTTCTGAGCCTTGCTGCTACATGGGTATTCAGTTGTCTGAAAAAACGCGTTTATGTCGGGCTGAAAAACACGTTTTGAAAAGTGTACTGTTACCGCCCCATAACTTACATGGGGTTGACCAAACTTGCAGAAACATGTTTATTTCTGCTGAAAAACATGTTTTGACACTTTCAGCACACTGGGGTTAAGATCTGAGTGTGTGGTCTCTTCTGAGCCTTGTTGCTACATGGGTATTCAGTTGTCTGAAAAAACGCGTTTATTTCGGGCTGAAAAACACGTTTTGAAAAGTGTACTGTTACTGCCCCATAACTTACATGGGGTTGACCAAACTTGCAGAAACATGTTTATTTCTGCTGAAAAACATGTTTTGAACCTTTCTGCACACTGGGGTTAAGATCTGAGTGTGTGGGCTCTTCTGAGCCTTGCTGCTACATGGGGATTCAGTTGTCTGAAAAAACGCGTTTATTTCGTGCTGAAAAACACGTTTTGCAGAGTGTACTGTTACTGCCCCATAACTTACATGGGGTTGACCAAACTTGCAGAAACATGTTTATTTCTGCTGAAAAACACGTTTTGACCCTTTCTGCACACTGGGGTTGAGAGCTGAGTGTGTGGGCTCTTCTGAGACTTGCTGCTACATGGGGATTCAGTTGTCTGAAAAAACGCGTTTATTTCGGGCTGAAAAACACGTTTTGAAAAGTGTACTGTTACTGCCCCATAACTTACATGGGGTTGACCAAACTTGCAGAAACATGTTTATTTCTGCTGAAAAACATGTTTTGACACTTTCAGCACACTGGGGTTAAGATCTGAGTGTGTGGGCTCTTCTGAGCCTTGCTGCTACATGGGTATTCAGTTGTCTGAAAAAACGCGTTTATTTCGGGCTGAAAAACACGTTTTGAAAAGTGTACTGTTACTGCCCCATAACTTACATGGGGTTGACCAAACTTGCAGAAACATGTTTATTTCTGCTGAAAAACATGTTTTGAACCTTTCTGCACACTGGGGTTAAGATCTGAGTGTGTGGGCTCTTCTGAGCCTTGCTGCTACATGGGGATTCAGTTGTCTGAAAAAACGCGTTTATTTCGTGCTGAAAAACACGTTTTGCAGAGTGTACTGTTACTGCCCCATAACTTACATGGGGTTGACCAAACTTGCAGAAACATGTTTATTTCTGCTGAAAAACACGTTTTGACCCTTTCTGCACACTGGGGTTGAGAGCTGAGTGTGTGGGCTCTTCTGAGACTTGCTGCTACATGGGTATTCAGTTGTCTGAAAAAACGCGTTTATTTCGGGCTGAAAAACACGTTTTGAAAAGTGTACTGTTACTGCCCCATAACTTACATGGGGTTGACCAAACTTGCAGAAACATGTTTATTTCTGCTGAAAAACATGTTTTGAACCTTTCTGCACAATGGGGTTAAGATCTGAGTGTGTGGGCTCTTCTGAGACTTGCTGCTACATGGGGATTCAGTTGTCTGAAAAAACGCGTTTATTTCGGGCTGAAAAACACGTTTTGAAAAGTGTACTGTTACTGCCCCATAACTTACATGGGGTTGACCAAACTTGCAGAAACATGTTTATTTCTGCTGAAAAACATGTTTTGACACTTTCAGCACACTGGGGTTAAGATCTGAGTGTGTGGGCTCTTCTGAGCCTTGCTGCTACATGGGTATTCAGTTGTCTGAAAAAACGCGTTTATTTCGGGCTGAAAAACACGTTTTGAAAAGTGTACTGTTACTGCCCCATAACTTACATGGGGTTGACCAAACTTGCAAAAACATGTTTATTTCTGCTGAAAAACATGTTTTGACACTTTCAGCACACTGGGGTTAAGATCTGAGTGTGTGGTCTCTTCTGAGCCTTGTTGCTACATGGGGATTCAGTTGTCTGAAAAAACGCGTTTATTTCGGGCTGAAAAACACGTTTTGAAAAGTGCACTGTTACTGCCCCATAACTTACATGGGGTTGACCAAACTTGCAGAAACATGTTTATTTCTGCTGAAATACATGTTTTGACACTTTCAGCACACTGGGGTTAAGATCTGAGTGTGTGGGCTCTTCTGAGCCTTGCTGCTACATGGGGATTCAGTTGTCTGAAAAAACGCGTTTATTTCGGGCTGAAAAACACGTTTTGCAGAGTGTACTGTTACTGCCCCATAACTTAAATGGGGTTGACCAAACTTGCAGAAACATGTTTATTTCTGCTGAAAAACACGTTTTGACCCTTTCTGCACACTGGGGTTAAGAGCTGAGTGTGTGGGCTCTTCTGAGACTTGCTGCTACATGGGGATTCAGTTGTCTGAAAAAACGCGTTTATTTCGGGCTGAAAAACACGTTTTGAAAAGTGTACTGTTACTGCCCCATAACTTACATGGGGTTGACCAAACTTGCAGAAACATGTTTATTTCTGCTGAAAAACATGTTTTGACACTTTCAGCACACTGGGGTTAAGATCTGAGTGTGTGGGCTCTTCTGAGCCTTGCTGCTACATGGGTATTCAGTTGTCTGAAAAAACGCGTTTATTTCGGGCTGAAAAACACGTTTTGAAAAGTGTACTGTTACTGCCCCATAACTTACATGGGGTTGACCAAACTTGCAGAAACATGTTTATTTCTGCTGAAAAACATGTTTTGACACTTTCAGCACACTGGGGTTAAGATCTGAGTGTGTGGGCTCTTCTGAGCCTTGTTGCTACATGGGGATTCAGTTGTCTGAAAAAACGCATTTATTTCGGGCTGAAAAACACGTTTTGAAAAGTGTACTGTTACTGCCCCATAACTTACATGGGGTTGACCAAACTTGCAGAAACATGTTTATTTCTGCTGAAAAACATGTTTTGACACTTTCAGCACACTGGGGTTAAGATCTGAGTGTGTGGGCTCTTCTGAGCCTTGCTGCTACATGGGGATTCAGTTGTCTGAAAAAACGCGTTTATTTCGGGCTGAAAAACACGTTTTGCAGAGTGTACTGTTACTGCCCCATAACTTACATGGGGTTGACCAAACTTGCAGAAACATGTTTATTTCTGCTGAAAAACACGTTTTGACCCTTTCTGCACACTGGGGTTAAGATCTGAGTGTGTGGGCTCTTCTGAGCCTTGCTGCTACATGGGTATTCAGTTGTCTGAAAAAACGCGTTTATTTCGGGCTGAAAAACACGTTTTGAAAAGTGTACTGTTACTGCCCCATAACTTACATGGGGTTGACCAAACTTGCAGAAACATGTTTATTTCTGCTGAAAAACACGTTTTGACCCTTTCTGCACACTGGGGTTAAGATCTGAGTGTGTGGGCTCTTCTGAGCCTTGCTGCTACATGGGTATTCAGTTGTCTGAAAAAACGCGTTTATTTCGGGCTGAAAAACACGTTTTGAAAAGTGTACTGTTACTGCCCCATAACTTACATGGGGTTGACCAAACTTGCAGAAACATGTTTATTTCTGCTGAAAAACATGTTTTGAACCTTTCTGCACACTGGGGTTAAGATCTGAGTGTGTGGGCTCTTCTGAGCCTTGCTGCTACATGGGGATTCAGTTGTCTGAAAAAACGCGTTTATTTCGGGCTGAAAAACACGTTTTGAAAAGTGTACTGTTACTGCCCCAAAACTTACATGGGGTTGACCAAACTTGCAGAAACATGTTTATTTCTGCTGAAAAACATGTTTTGACACTTTCAGCACACTGGGGTTAAGATCTGAGTGTGTGGGCTCTTCTGAGCCTTGCTGCTACATGGGTATTCAGTTGTCTGAAAAAACGCGTTTATTTCGGGCTGAAAAACACGTTTTGAAAAGTGTACTGTTACTGCCCCATAACTTACATGGGGTTGACCAAACTTGCAGAAACATGTTTATTTCTGCTGAAAAACATGTTTTGACACTTTCAGCACACTGGGGTTAAGATCTGAGTGTGTGGGCTCTTCTGAGCCTTGTTGCTACATGGGGATTCAGTTGTCTGAAAAACGCATTTATTTCGGGCTGAAAAACACGTTTTGAAAAGTGTACTGTTACTGCCCCATAACTTACATGGGGTTGACCAAACTTGCAGAAACATGTTTATTTCTGCTGAAAAACATGTTTTGACACTTTCAGCACACTGGGGTTAAGATCTGAGTGTGTGGGCTCTTCTGAGCCTTGTTGCTACATGGGGATTCAGTTGTCTGAAAAAACGCGTTTATTTCGTGCTGAAAAACACGTTTTGCAGAGTGTACTGTTACTGCCCCATAACTTACATGGGGTTGACCAAACTTGCAGAAACATGTTTATTTCTGCTGAAAAACACGTTTTGACCCTTTCTGCACACTGGGGTTGAGAGCTGAGTGTGTGGGCTCTTCTGAGACTTGCTGCTACATGGGGATTCAGTTGTCTGAAAAAACGCGTTTATTTCGGGCTGAAAAACACGTTTTGAAAAGTGTACTGTTACTGCCCCATAACTTACATGGGGTTGACCAAACTTGCAGAAACATGTTTATTTCTGCTGAAAAACATGTTTTGAACCTTTCTGCACACTGGGGTTAAGATCTGAGTGTGTGGGCTCTTCTGAGCCTTGCTGCTACATGGGGATTCAGTTGTCTGAAAAAACGCGTTTATTTCGGGCTGAAAAACACGTTTTGAAAAGTGTACTGTTACTGCCCCATAACTTACATGGGGTTGACCAAACTTGCAGAAACATGTTTATTTCTGCTGAAAAACATGTTTTGAACCTTTCTGCACACTGGGGTTAAGATCTGAGTGTGTGGGCTCTTCTGAGACTTGCTGCTACATGGGGATTCAGTTGTCTGAAAAAACGCGTTTATTTCGGGCTGAAAAACACGTTTTGAAAAGTGTACTGTTACTGCCCCATAACTTACATGGGGTTGACC
The DNA here is from genome assembly GCF_040954835.1 of Lepisosteus oculatus. Taxonomy (NCBI): domain Eukaryota; kingdom Metazoa; phylum Chordata; class Actinopteri; order Semionotiformes; family Lepisosteidae; genus Lepisosteus; species Lepisosteus oculatus. The sequence goes on along the minus strand of NW_027167795.1, from coordinate 105,330 downwards.
AAACTTGCAGAAACATGTTTATTTCTGCTGAAAAACATGTTTTGAACCTTTCTGCACACTGGGGTTAAGATCTGAGTGTGTGGGCTCTTCTGAGCCTTGCTGCTACATGGGGATTCAGTTGTCTGAAAAAACGTGTTTATTTCGTGCTGAAAAACACGTTTTGCAGAGTGTACTGTTAATGCCCCATAACTTACATGGGGTTGACCAAACTTGCAGAAACATGTTTATTTCTGCTGAAAAACACGTTTTGACCCTTTCTGCACACTGGGGTTGAGAGCTGAGTGTGTGGGCTCTTCTGAGACTTGCTGCTACATGGGGATTCAGTTGTCTGAAAAAACGCGTTTATTTCGGGCTGAAAAACACGTTTTGAAAAGTGTACTGTTACTGCCCCATAACTTACATGGGGTTGACCAAACTTGCAGAAACATGTTTATTTCTGCTGAAAAACATGTTTTGACACTTTCAGCACACTGGGGTTAAGATCTGAGTGTGTGGGCTCTTCTGAGCCTTGCTGCTACATGGGTATTCAGTTGTCTGAAAAAACGCGTTTATTTCGGGCTGAAAAACACGTTTTGAAAAGTGTACTGTTACTGCCCCATAACTTACATGGGGTTGACCAAACTTGCAGAAACGTTTATTTCTGCTGAAAAACATGTTTTGAACCTTTCTGCACACTGGGGTTAAGATCTGAGTGTGTGGGCTCTTCTGAGACTTGCTGCTACATGGGGATTCAGTTGTCTGAAAAAACGCGTTTATTACGGGTTGAAAAACACGTTTTGAAAAGTGTACTGTTACTGCCCCATAACTTACATGGGGTTGACCAAACTTGCAGAAACATGTTTATTTCTGCTGAAAAACATGTTTTGACACTTTCAGCACACTGGGGTTAAGATCTGAGTGTGTGGGCTCTTCTGAGCCTTGCTGCTACATGGGTATTCAGTTGTCTGAAAAAACGCGTTTATTTCGGGCTGAAAAACACGTTTTGAAAAGTGTACTGTTACTGCCCCATAACTTACATGGGGTTGACCAAACTTGCAGAAACATGTTTATTTCTGCTGAAAAACATGCTTTGACACTTTCAGCACACTGGGGTTAAGATCTGAGTGTGTGGGCTCTTCTGAGCCTTGCTGCTACATGGGGATTCAGTTGTCTGAAAAAACGCGTTTATTTCGGGCTGAAAAACACGTTTTGCAGAGTGTACTGTTACTGCCCCATAACTTACATGGGGTTGACCAAACTTGCAGAAACATGTTTATTTCTGCTGAAAAACACGTTTTGACCCTTTCTGCACACTGGGGTTAAGAGCTGAGTGTGTGGGCTCTTCTGAGACTTGCTGCTACATGGGGATTCAGTTGTCTGAAAAAACGCGTTTATTTCGGGCTGAAAAACACGTTTTGAAAAGTGTACTGTTACTGCCCCATAACTTACATGGGGTTGACCAAACTTGCAGAAACATGTTTATTTCTGCTGAAAAACATGTTTTGACACTTTCAGCACACTGGGGTTAAGATCTGAGTGTGTGGGCTCTTCTGAGCCTTGCTGCTACATGGGGATTCAGTTGTCTGAAAAAACGCGTTTATTTCGGGCTGAAAAACACGTTTTGCAGAGTGTACTGTTACTGCCCCATAACTTACATGGGGTTGACCAAACTTGCAGAAACATGTTTATTTCTGCTGAAAAACACGTTTTGACCCTTTCTGCACACTGGGGTTAAGAGCTGAGTGTGTGGGCTCTTCTGAGACTTGCTGCTACATGGGGATTCAGTTGTCTGAAAAAACGCGTTTATTTCGGGCTGAAAAACACGTTTTGAAAAGTGTACTGTTACTGCCCCATAACTTACATGGGGTTGACCAAACTTGCAGAAACATGTTTATTTCTGCTGAAAAACACGTTTTGACCCTTTCTGCACACTGGGGTTAAGATCTGAGTGTGTGGGCTCTTCTGAGCCTTGCTGCTACATGGGTATTCAGTTGTCTGAAAAAACGCGTTTATTTCGGGCTGAAAAACACGTTTTGAAAAGTGTACTGTTACTGCCCCATAACTTACATGGGGTTGACCAAACTTGCAGAAACATGTTTATTTCTGCTGAAAAACATGTTTTGAACCTTTCTGCACACTGGGGTTAAGATCTGAGTGTGTGGGCTCTTCTGAGCCTTGCTGCTACATGGGGATTCAGTTGTCTGAAAAAACGCGTTTATTTCGGGCTGAAAAACACGTTTTGAAAAGTGTACTGTTACTGCCCCATAACTTACATGGGGTTGACCAAACTTGCAGAAACATGTTTATTTCTGCTGAAAAACATGTTTTGAACCTTTCTGCAAACTGGGGTTAAGATCTGAGTGTGTGGGCTCTTCTGAGCCTTGCTGCTACATGGGGATTCAGTTGTCTGAAAAAACGCGTTTATTTCGGGCTGAAAAACACGTTTTGCAGAGTGTACTGTTACTGCCCCATAACTTACATGGGGTTGACCAAACTTGCAGAAACATGTTTATTTCTGCTGAAAAACACGTTTTGACCCTTTCTGCACACTGGGGTTAAGAGCTGAGTGTGTGGGCTCTTCTGAGACTTGCTGCTACATGGGGATTCAGTTGTCTGAAAAAACGCGTGTATTTCGGGCTGAAAAACACGTTTTGAAAAGTGTACTGTTACTGCCCCATAACTTACATGGGGTTGACCAAACTTGCAGAAACATGTTTATTTCTGCTGAAAAACATGTTTTGACACTTTCAGCACACTGGGGTTAAGATCTGAGTGTGTGGGCTCTTCTGAGCCTTGCTGCTACATGGGTATTCAGTTGTCTGAAAAAACGCGTTTATTTCGGGCTGAAAAACACGTTTTGAAAAGTGTACTGTTACTGCCCCATAACTTACATGGGGTTGACCAAACTTGCAGAAACATGTTTATTTCTGCTGAAAAACATGTTTTGAACCTTTCTGCACACTGGGGTTAAGATCTGAGTGTGTGGGCTCTTCTGAGCCTTGCTGCTACATGGGGATTCAGTTGTCTGAAAAAACGCGTTTATTTCGTGCTGAAAAACACGTTTTGCAGAGTGTACTGTTACTGCCCCATAACTTACATGGGGTTGACCAAACTTGCAGAAACATGTTTATTTCTGCTGAAAAACACGTTTTGACCCTTTCTGCACACTGGGGTTGAGAGCTGAGTGTGTGGGCTCTTCTGAGACTTGCTGCTACATGGGGATTCAGTTGTCTGAAAAAACGCGTTTATTTCGGGCTGAAAAACACGTTTTGAAAAGTGTACTGTTACTGCCCCATAACTTACATGGGGTTGACCAAACTTGCAGAAACATGTTTATTTCTGCTGAAAAACATGTTTTGAACCTTTCTGCACACTGGGGTTAAGATCTGAGTGTGTGGGCTCTTCTGAGCCTTGCTGCTACATGGGGATTCAGTTGTCTGAAAAAACGTGTTTATTTCGTGCTGAAAAACACGTTTTGCAGAGTGTACTGTTAATGCCCCATAACTTACATGGGGTTGACCAAACTTGCAGAAACATGTTTATTTCTGCTGAAAAACACGTTTTGACCCTTTCTGCACACTGGGGTTGAGAGCTGAGTGTGTGGGCTCTTCTGAGACTTGCTGCTACATGGGGATTCAGTTGTCTGAAAAAACGCGTGTATTTCGGGCTGAAAAACACGTTTTGAAAAGTGTACTGTTACTGCCCCATAACTTACATGGGGTTGACCAAACTTGCAGAAACATGTTTATTTCTGCTGAAAAACATGTTTTGACACTTTCAGCACACTGGGGTTAAGATCTGAGTGTGTGGGCTCTTCTGAGCCTTGCTGCTACATGGGTATTCAGTTGTCTGAAAAAACGCGTTTATTTCGGGCTGAAAAACACGTTTTGAAAAGTGTACTGTTACTGCCCCATAACTTACATGGGGTTGACCAAACTTGCAGAAACATGTTTATTTCTGCTGAAAAACATGTTTTGACACTTTCAGCACACTGGGGTTAAGATCTGAGTGTGTGGGCTCTTCTGAGCCTTGTTGCTACATGGGGATTCAGTTGTCTGAAAAAACGCATTTATTTCGGGCTGAAAAACACGTTTTGAAAAGTGTACTGTTACTGCCCCATAACTTACATGGGGTTGACCAAACTTGCAGAAACATGTTTATTTCTGCTGAAAAACATGTTTTGACACTTTCAGCACACTGGGGTTAAGATCTGAGTGTGTGGGCTCTTCTGAGCCTTGTTGCTACATGGGGATTCAGTTGTCTGAAAAAACGCGTTTATTTCGTGCTGAAAAACACGTTTTGCAGAGTGTACTGTTACTGCCCCATAACTTACATGGGGTTGACCAAACTTGCAGAAACATGTTTATTTCTGCTGAAAAACATGTTTTGAACCTTTCTGCACACTGGGGTTAAGATCTGAGTGTGTGGGCTCTTCTGAGCCTTGCTGCTACATGGGGATTCAGTTGTCTGAAAAAACGCGTTTATTTCGGGCTGAAAAACACGTTTTGAAAAGTGTACTGTTACTGCCCCATAACTTACATGGGGTTGACCAAACTTGCAGAAACATGTTTATTTCTGCTGAAAAACACGTTTTGACCCTTTCTGCACACTGGGGTTAAGAGCTGAGTGTGTGGGCTCTTCTGAGATTTGCTGCTACATGGGGATTCAGTTGTCTGAAAAAACGCGTGTATTTCGGGCTGAAAAACACGTTTTGAAAAGTGTACTGTTACTGCCCCATAACTTACATGGGGTTGACCAAACTTGCAGAAACATGTTTATTTCTGCTGAAAAACATGTTTTGACACTTTCAGCACACTGGGGTTAAGATCTGAGTGTGTGGGCTCTTCTGAGCCTTGCTGCTACATGGGTATTCAGTTGTCTGAAAAAACGCGTTTATTTCGGGCTGAAAAACACGTTTTGAAAAGTGTACTGTTACTGCCCCATAACTTACATGGGGTTGACCAAACTTGCAGAAACATGTTTATTTCTGCTGAAAAACATGTTTTGACACTTTCAGCACACTGGGGTTAAGATCTGAGTGTGTGGGCTCTTCTGAGCCTTGTTGCTACATGGGGATTCAGTTGTCTGAAAAAACGCATTTATTTCGGGCTGAAAAACACGTTTTGAAAAGTGTACTGTTACTGCCCCATAACTTACATGGGGTTGACCAAACTTGCAGAAACATGTTTATTTCTGCTGAAAAACATGTTTTGACACTTTCAGCACACTGGGGTTAAGATCTGAGTGTGTGGGCTCTTCTGAGCCTTGTTGCTACATGGGGATTCAGTTGTCTGAAAAAACGCGTTTATTTCGTGCTGAAAAACACGTTTTGCAGAGTGTACTGTTACTGCCCCATAACTTACATGGGGTTGACCAAACTTGCAGAAACATGTTTATTTCTGCTGAAAAACACGTTTTGACCCTTTCTGCACACTGGGGTTGAGAGCTGAGTGTGTGGGCTCTTCTGAGACTTGCTGCTACATGGGGATTCAGTTGTCTGAAAAAACGCGTTTATTTCGGGCTGAAAAACACGTTTTGAAAAGTGTACTGTTACTGCCCCATAACTTACATGGGGTTGACCAAACTTGCAGAAACATGTTTATTTCTGCTGAAAAACATGTTTTGAACCTTTCTGCACACTGGGGTTAAGATCTGAGTGTGTGGGCTCTTCTGAGCCTTGCTGCTACATGGGGATTCAGTTGTCTGAAAAAACGCGTTTATTTCGTGCTGAAAAACACGTTTTGCAGAGTGTACTGTTACTGCCCCATAACTTACATGGGGTTGACCAAACTTGCAGAAACATGTTTATTTCTGCTGAAAAACACGTTTTGACCCTTTCTGCACACTGGGGTTGAGAGCTGAGTGTGTGGGCTCTTCTGAGACTTGCTGCTACATGGGGATTCAGTTGTCTGAAAAAACGCGTTTATTTCGGGCTGAAAAACACGTTTTGAAAAGTGTACTGTTACTGCCCCATAACTTACATGGGGTTGACCAAACTTGCAGAAACATGTTTATTTCTGCTGAAAAACATGTTTTGAACCTTTCTGCACACTGGGGTTAAGATCTGAGTGTGTGGGCTCTTCTGAGCCTTGCTGCTACATGGGGATTCAGTTGTCTGAAAAAACGTGTTTATTTCGTGCTGAAAAACACGTTTTGCAGAGTGTACTGTTAATGCCCCATAACTTACATGGGGTTGACCAAACTTGCAGAAACATGTTTATTTCTGCTGAAAAACACGTTTTGACCCTTTCTGCACACTGGGGTTGAGAGCTGAGTGTGTGGGCTCTTCTGAGACTTGCTGCTACATGGGGATTCAGTTGTCTGAAAAAACGCGTTTATTTCGGGCTGAAAAACACGTTTTGAAAAGTGTACTGTTACTGCCCCATAACTTACATGGGGTTGACCAAACTTGCAGAAACATGTTTATTTCTGCTGAAAAACATGTTTTGACACTTTCAGCACACTGGGGTTAAGATCTGAGTGTGTGGGCTCTTCTGAGCCGTGCTGCTACATGGGTATTCAGTTGTCTGAAAAAACGCGTTTATTTCGGGCTGAAAAACACGTTTTGAAAAGTGTACTGTTACTGCCCCATAACTTACATGGGGTTGACCAAACTTGCAGAAACATGTTTATTTCTGCTGAAAAACATGTATTGACACTTTCAGCACACTGGGGTTAAGATCTGAGTGTGTGGGCTCTTCTGAGCCTTGCTGCTACATGGGTATTCAGTTGTCTGAAAAAACGCGTTTATTTCGGGCTGAAAAACACGTTTTGAAAAGTGTACTGTTACTGCCCCATAACTTACATGGGGTTGACCAAACTTGCAGAAACATGTTTATTTCTGCTGAAAAACATGTTTTGACACTTTCAGCACACTGGGGTTAAGATCTGAGTGTGTGGGCTCTTCTGAGCCTTGCTGCTACATGGGGATTCAGTTGTCTGAAAAAACGCGTTTATTTCGGGCTGAAAAACACGTTTTGCAGAGTGTACTGTTACTGCCCCATAACTTACATGGGGTTGACCAAACTTGCAGAAACATGTTTATTTCTGCTGAAAAACACGTTTTGACCCTTTCTGCACACTGGGGTTAAGAGCTGAGTGTGTGGGCTCTTCTGAGACTTGCTGCTACATGGGGATTCAGTTGTCTGAAAAAACGCGTTTATTTCGGGCTGAAAAACACGTTTTGAAAAGTGTACTGTTACTGCCCCATAACTTACATGGGGTTGACCAAACTTGCAGAAACATGTTTATTTCTGCTGAAAAACATGTTTTGACACTTTCAGCACACTGGGGTTAAGATCTGAGTGTGTGGGCTCTTCTGAGCCTTGCTGCTACATGGGGATTCAGTTGTCTGAAAAAACGCGTTTATTTCGGGCTGAAAAACACGTTTTGCAGAGTGTACTGTTACTGCCCCATAACTTACATGGGGTTGACCAAACTTGCAGAAACATGTTTATTTCTGCTGAAAAACACGTTTTGACCCTTTCTGCACACTGGGGTTAAGAGCTGAGTGTGTGGGCTCTTCTGAGACTTGCTGCTACATGGGGATTCAGTTGTCTGAAAAAACGCGTTTATTTCGGGCTGAAAAACACGTTTTGAAAAGTGTACTGTTACTGCCCCATAACTTACATGGGGTTGACCAAACTTGCAGAAACATGTTTATTTCTGCTGAAAAACACGTTTTGACCCTTTCTGCACACTGGGGTTAAGATCTGAGTGTGTGGGCTCTTCTGAGCCTTGCTGCTACATGGGGATTCAGTTGTCTGAAAAAACGCGTTTATTTCGGGCTGAAAAACACGTTTTGAAAAGTGTACTGTTACTGCCCCATAACTTACATGGGGTTGACCAAACTTGCAGAAACATGTTTATTTCTGCTGAAAAACATGTTTTGAACCTTTCTGCACACTGGGGTTAAGATCTGAGTGTGTGGGCTCTTCTGAGCCTTGCTGCTACATGGGGATTCAGTTGTCTGAAAAAACGCGTTTATTTCGGGCTGAAAAACACGTTTTGCAGAGTGTACTGTTACTGCCCCATAACTTACATGGGGTTGACCAAACTTGCAGAAACATGTTTATTTCTGCTGAAAAACACGTTTTGACCCTTTCTGCACACTGGGGTTAAGAGCTGAGTGTGTGGGCTCTTCTGAGACTTGCTGCTACATGGGGATTCAGTTGTCTGAAAAAACGCGTGTATTTCGGGCTGAAAAACACGTTTTGAAAAGTGTACTGTTACTGCCCCATAACTTACATGGGGTTGACCAAACTTGCAGAAACATGTTTATTTCTGCTGAAAAACATGTTTTGACACTTTCAGCACACTGGGGTTAAGATCTGAGTGTGTGGGCTCTTCTGAGCCTTGCTGCTACATGGGTATTCAGTTGTCTGAAAAAACGCGTTTATTTCGGGCTGAAAAACACGTTTTGAAAAGTGTACTGTTACTGCCCCATAACTTACATGGGGTTGACCAAACTTGCAGAAACATGTTTATTTCTGCTGAAAAACATGTTTTGAACCTTTCTGCACACTGGGGTTAAGATCTGAGTGTGTGGGCTCTTCTGAGCCTTGCTGCTACATGGGGATTCAGTTGTCTGAAAAAACGCGTTTATTTCGTGCTGAAAAACACGTTTTGCAGAGTGTACTGTTACTGCCCCATAACTTACATGGGGTTGACCAAACTTGCAGAAATATGTTTATTTCTGCTGAAAAACACGTTTTGACCCTTTCTGCACACTGGGGTTGAGAGCTGAGTGTGTGGGCTCTTCTGAGACTTGCTGCTACATGGGGATTCAGTTGTCTGAAAAAACGCGTTTATTTCGGGCTGAAAAACACGTTTTGAAAAGTGTACTGTTACTGCCCCATAACTTACATGGGGTTGACCAAACTTGCAGAAACATGTTTATTTCTGCTGAAAAACATGTTTTGACACTTTCAGCACACTGGGGTTAAGATCTGAGTGTGTGGGCTCTTCTGAGCCTTGCTGCTACATGGGTATTCAGTTGTCTGAAAAAACGCGTTTATTTCGGGCAGAAAAACACGTTTTGAAAAGTGTACTGTTACTGCCCCATAACTTACATGGGGTTGACCAAACTTGCAGAAACATGTTTATTTCTGCTGAAAAACATGTTTTGAACCTTTCTGCACACTGGGGTTAAGATCTGAGTGTGTGGGCTCTTCTGAGACTTGCTGCTACATGGGGATTCAGTTGTCTGAAAAAACGCGTTTATTTCGGGCTGAAAAACACGTTTTGAAAAGTGTACTGTTACTGCCCCATAACTTACATGGGGTTGACCAAACTTGCAGAAACATGTTTATTTCTGCTGAAAAACATGTTTTGACACTTTCAGCACACTGGGGTTAAGATCTGAGTGTGTGGGCTCTTCTGAGCCTTGCTGCTACATGGGTATTCAGTTGTCTGAAAAAACGCGTTTATTTCGGGCTGAAAAACACGTTTTGAAAAGTGTACTGTTACTGCCCCATAACTTACATGGGGTTGACCAAACTTGCAGAAACATGTTTATTTCTGCTGAAAAACATGTTTTGACACTTTCAGCACACTGGGGTTAAGATCTGAGTGTGTGGTCTCTTCTGAGCCTTGTTGCTACATGGGTATTCAGTTGTCTGAAAAAACGCGTTTATTTCGGGCTGAAAAACACGTTTTGAAAAGTGTACTGTTACTGCCCCATAACTTACATGGGGTTGACCAAACTTGCAGAAACATGTTTATTTCTGCTGAAAAACATGTTTTGAACCTTTCTGCACACTGGGGTTAAGATCTGAGTGTGTGGGCTCTTCTGAGCCTTGTTGCTACATGGGGATTCAGTTGTCTGAAAAAACGCATTTATTTCGGGCTGAAAAACACGTTTTGAAAAGTGTACTGTTACTGCCCCATAACTTACATGGGGTTGACCAAACTTGCAGAAACATGTTTATTTCTGCTGAAAAACATGTTTTGACACTTTCAGCACACTGGGGTTAAGATCTGAGTGTGTGGGCTCTTCTGAGCCTTGTTGCTACATGGGTATTCAGTTGTCTGAAAAAACGCGTTTATTTCGGGCTGAAAAACACGTTTTGAAAAGTGTACTGTTACTGCCCCATAACTTACATGGGGTTGACCAAACTTGCAGAAACATGTTTATTTCTGCTGAAAAACATGTTTTGACACTTTCAGCACACTGGGGTTAAGATCTGAGTGTGTGGTCTCTTCTGAGCCTTGTTGCTACATGGGTATTCAGTTGTCTGAAAAAACGCGTTTATTTCGGGCTGAAAAACACGTTTTGAAAAGTGTACTGTTACTGCCCCATAACTTACATGGGGTTGACCAAACTTGCAGAAACATGTTTATTTCTGCTGAAAAACATGTTTTGAACCTTTCTGCACACTGGGGTTAAGATCTGAGTGTGTGGGCTCTTCTGAGCCTTGCTGCTACATGGGGATTCAGTTGTCTGAAAAAACGCGTTTATTTCGTGCTGAAAAACACGTTTTGCAGAGTGTACTGTTACTGCCCCATAACTTACATGGGGTTGACCAAACTTGCAGAAACATGTTTATTTCTGCTGAAAAACACGTTTTGACCCTTTCTGCACACTGGGGTTGAGAGCTGAGTGTGTGGGCTCTTCTGAGACTTGCTGCTACATGGGGATTCAGTTGTCTGAAAAAACGCGTTTATTTCGGGCTGAAAAACACGTTTTGAAAAGTGTACTGTTACTGCCCCATAACTTACATGGGGTTGACCAAACTTGCAGAAACATGTTTATTTCTGCTGAAAAACATGTTTTGAACCTTTCTGCACACTGGGGTTAAGATCTGAGTGTGTGGGCTCTTCTGAGCCTTGCTGCTACATGGGGATTCAGTTGTCTGAAAAAACGTGTTTATTTCGTGCTGAAAAACACGTTTTGCAGAGTGTACTGTTACTGCCCCATAACTTACATGGGGTTGACCAAACTTGCAGAAACATGTTTATTTCTGCTGAAAAACACGTTTTGACCCTTTCTGCACACTGGGGTTGAGAGCTGAGTGTGTGGGCTCTTCTGAGACTTGCTGCTACATGGGGATTCAGTTGTCTGAAAAAACGCGTTTATTTCGGGCTGAAAAACACGTTTTGAAAAGTGTACTGTTACTGCCCCATAACTTACATGGGGTTGACCAAACTTGCAGAAACATGTTTATTTCTGCTGAAAAACACGTTTTGAACCTTTCTGCACACTGGGGTTGAGAGCTGAGTGTTTGGGCTCTTCTGAGACTTGCTGATACATGGGGATTCAGTTGTCTGAAAAAACGCGTTTATTTCGGGCTGAAAAACACGTTTTGAAAAGTGTACTGTTACTGCCCCATAACTTACATGGGGTTGACCAAACTTGCAGAAACATGTTTATTTCTGCTGAAAAACATGTTTTGAACCTTTCTGCACACTGGGGTTAAGATCTGAGTGTGTGGGCTCTTCTGAGCCTTGCTGCTACATGGGGATTCAGTTGTCTGAAAAAACGCGTTTATTTCGTGCTGAAAAACACGTTTTGCAGAGTGTACTGTTACTGCCCCATAACTTACATGGGGTTGACCAAACTTGCAGAAACATGTTTATTTCTGCTGAAAAACACGTTTTGACCCTTTCTGCACACTGGGGTTGAGAGCTGAGTGTGTGGGCTCTTCTGAGACTTGCTGCTACATGGGGATTCAGTTGTCTGAAAAAACGCGTTTATTTCGGGCTGAAAAACACGTTTTGAAAAGTGTACTGTTACTGCCCCATAACTTACATGGGGTTGACCAAACTTGCAGAAACATGTTTATTTCTGCTGAAAAACATGTTTTGAACCTTTCTGCACACTGGGGTTAAGATCTGAGTGTGTGGGCTCTTCTGAGCCTTGCTGCTACATGGGGATTCAGTTGTCTGAAAAAACGTGTTTATTTCGTGCTGAAAAACACGTTTTGCAGAGTGTACTGTTACTGCCCCATAACTTACATGGGGTTGACCAAACTTGCAGAAACATGTTTATTTCTGCTGAAAAACACGTTTTGACCCTTTCTGCACACTGGGGTTGAGAGCTGAGTGTGTGGGCTCTTCTGAGACTTGCTGCTACATGGGTATTCAGTTGTCTGAAAAAACGCGTTTATTTCGGGCTGAAAAACACGTTTTGAAAAGTGTACTGTTACTGCCCCATAACTTACATGGGGTTGACCAAACTTGCAGAAACATGTTTATTTCTGCTGAAAAACATGTTTTGACACTTTCAGCACACTGGGGTTAAGATCTGAGTGTGTGGGCTCTTCTGAGCCGTGCTGCTACATGGGTATTCAGTTGTCTGAAAAAACGCGTTTATTTCGGGCTGAAAAACACGTTTTGAAAAGTGTACTGTTACTGCCCCATAACTTACATGGGGTTGACCAAACTTGCAGAAACATGTTTATTTCTGCTGAAAAACATGTATTGACACTTTCAGCACACTGGGGTTAAGATCTGAGTGTGTGGGCTCTTCTGAGCCTTGCTGCTACATGGGTATTCAGTTGTCTGAAAAAACGCGTTTATTTCGGGCTGAAAAACACGTTTTGAAAAGTGTACTGTTACTGCCCCATAACTTACATGGGGTTGACCAAACTTGCAGAAACATGTTTATTTCTGCTGAAAAACATGTTTTGACACTTTCAGCACACTGGGGTTAAGAGCTGAGTGTGTGGGCTCTTCTGAGACTTGCTGCTACATGGGGATTCAGTTGTCTGAAAAAACGCGTTTATTTCGGGCTGAAAAACACGTTTTGAAAAGTGTACTGTTACTGCCCCATAACTTACATGGGGTTGACCAAACTTGCAGAAACATGTTTATTTCTGCTGAAAAACATGTTTTGACACTTTCAGCACACTGGGGTTAAGATCTGAGTGTGTGGGCTCTTCTGAGCCTTGCTGCTACATGGGGATTCAGTTGTCTGAAAAAACGCGTTTATTTCGGGCAGAAAAACACGTTTTGAAAAGTGTACTGTTACTGCCCCATAACTTACATGGGGTTGACCAAACTTGCAGAAACATGTTTATTTCTGCTGAAAAACATGTTTTGAACCTTTCTTCACACTGGGGTTAAGATCTGAGTGTGTGGGCTCTTCTGAGACTTGCTGCTACATGGGGATTCAGTTGTCTGAAAAAACGCGTTTATTTCGGGCTGAAAAACACGTTTTGAAAAGTGTACTGTTACTGCCCCATAACTTACATGGGGTTGACCAAACTTGCAGAAACATGTTTATTTCTGCTGAAAAACATGTTTTGACACTTTCAGCACACTGGGGTTAAGATCTGAGTGTGTGGGCTCTTCTGAGCCTTGCTGCTACATGTGTATTCAGTTGTCTGAAAAAACGCGTTTATTTCGGGCTGAAAAACATGTTTTGAAAAGTGTACTGTTACTGCCCCATAACTTACATGGGGTTGACCAAACTTGCAGAAACATGTTTATTTCTGCTGAAAAACATGTTTTGACACTTTCAGCACACTGGGGTTAAGATCTGAGTGTGTGGTCTCTTCTGAGCCTTGTTGCTACATGGGTATTCAGTTGTCTGAAAAAACGCGTTTATTTCGGGCTGAAAAACACGTTTTGAAAAGTGTACTGTTACTGCCCCATAACTTACATGGGGTTGACCAAACTTGCAGAAACATGTTTATTTCTGCTGAAAAACATGTTTTGAACCTTTCTGCACACTGGGGTTAAGATCTGAGTGTGTGGGCTCTTCTGAGCCTTGTTGCTACATGGGGATTCAGTTGTCTGAAAAAACGCATTTATTTCGGGCTGAAAAACACGTTTTGAAAAGTGTACTGTTACTGCCCCATAACTTACATAGGGTTGACCAAACTTGCAGAAACATGTTTATTTCTGCTGAAAAACATGTTTTGACACTTTCAGCACACTGGGGTTAAGATCTGAGTGTGTGGGCTCTTCTGAGCCTTGTTGCTACATGGGTATTCAGTTGTCTGAAAAAACGCGTTTATTTCGGGCTGAAAAACACGTTTTGAAAAGTGTACTGTTACTGCCCCATAACTTACATGGGGTTGACCAAACTTGCAGAAACATGTTTATTTCTGCTGAAAAACATGTTTTGACACTTTCAGCACACTGGGGTTAAGATCTGAGTGTGTGGTCTCTTCTGAGCCTTGTTGCTACATGGGTATTCAGTTGTCTGAAAAAACGCGTTTATTTCGGGCTGAAAAACACGTTTTGAAAAGTGTACTGTTACTGCCCCATAACTTACATGGGGTTGACCAAACTTGCAGAAACATGTTTATTTCTGCTGAAAAACATGTTTTGAACCTTTCTGCACACTGGGGTTAAGATCTGAGTGTGTGGGCTCTTCTGAGCCTTGCTGCTACATGGGGATTCAGTTGTCTGAAAAAACGCGTTTATTTCGTGCTGAAAAACACGTTTTGCAGAGTGTACTGTTACTGCCCCATAACTTACATGGGGTTGACCAAACTTGCAGAAACATGTTTATTTCTGCTGAAAAACATGTTTTGAACCTTTCTGCACACTGGGGTTAAGATCTGAGTGTGTGGGCTCTTCTGAGACTTGCTGCTACATGGGGATTCAGTTGTCTGAAAAAACGCGTTTATTTCGGGCTGAAAAACACGTTTTGAAAAGTGTACTGTTACTGCCCCATAACTTACATGGGGTTGACCAAACTTGCAGAAACATGTTTATTTCTGCTGAAAAACATGTTTTGAACCTTTCTGCACACTGGGGTTAAGATCTGAGTGTGTGGGCTCTTCTGAGCCTTGCTGCTACATGGGGATTCAGTTGTCTGAAAAAACGCGTTTATTTCGGGCTGAAAAACACGTTTTGAAAAGTGTACTGTTACTGCCCCATAACTTACATGGGGTTGACCAAACTTGCAGAAACATGTTTATTTCTGCTGAAAAACATGTTTTGAACCTTTCTGCACACTGGGGTTAAGATCTGAGTGTGTGGGCTCTTCTGAGCCTTGCTGCTACATGGGGATTCAGTTGTCTGAAAAAACGCGTTTATTTCGGGCTGAAAAACACGTTTTGCAGAGTGTACTGTTACTGCCCCATAACTTACATGGGGTTGACCAAACTTGCAGAAACATGTTTATTTCTGCTGAAAAACACGTTTTGACCCTTTCTGCACACTGGGGTTAAGAGCTGAGTGTGTGGGCTCTTCTGAGACTTGCTGCTACATGGGGATTCAGTTGTCTGAAAAAACGCGTGTATTTCGGGCTGAAAAACACGTTTTGAAAAGTGTACTGTTACTGCCCCATAACTTACATGGGGTTGACCAAACTTGCAGAAACATGTTTATTTCTGCTGAAAAACATGTTTTGACACTTTCAGCACACTGGGGTTAAGATCTGAGTGTGTGGGCTCTTCTGAGCCTTGCTGCTACATGGGTATTCAGTTGTCTGAAAAAACGCGTTTATTTCGGGCTGAAAAACACGTTTTGAAAAGTGTACTGTTACTGCCCCATAACTTACATGGGGTTGACCAAACTTGCAGAAACATGTTTATTTCTGCTGAAAAACATGTTTTGAACCTTTCTGCACACTGGGGTTAAGATCTGAGTGTGTGGGCTCTTCTGAGCCTTGCTGCTACATGGGGATTCAGTTGTCTGAAAAAACGCGTTTATTTCGTGCTGAAAAACACGTTTTGCAGAGTGTACTGTTACTGCCCCATAACTTACATGGGGTTGACCAAACTTGCAGAAATATGTTTATTTCTGCTGAAAAACACGTTTTGACCCTTTCTGCACACTGGGGTTGAGAGCTGAGTGTGTGGGCTCTTCTGAGACTTGCTGCTACATGGGGATTCAGTTGTCTGAAAAAACGCGTTTATTTCGGGCTGAAAAACACGTTTTGAAAAGTGTACTGTTACTGCCCCATAACTTACATGGGGTTGACCAAACTTGCAGAAACATGTTTATTTCTGCTGAAAAACATGTTTTGACACTTTCAGCACACTGGGGTTAAGATCTGAGTGTGTGGGCTCTTCTGAGCCTTGCTGCTACATGGGTATTCAGTTGTCTGAAAAAACGCGTTTATTTCGGGCAGAAAAACACGTTTTGAAAAGTGTACTGTTACTGCCCCATAACTTACATGGGGTTGACCAAACTTGCAGAAACATGTTTATTTCTGCTGAAAAACATGTTTTGAACCTTTCTGCACACTGGGGTTAAGATCTGAGTGTGTGGGCTCTTCTGAGACTTGCTGCTACATGGGGATTCAGTTGTCTGAAAAAACGCGTTTATTTCGGGCTGAAAAACACGTTTTGAAAAGTGTACTGTTACTGCCCCATAACTTACATGGGGTTGACCAAACTTGCAGAAACATGTTTATTTCTGCTGAAAAACATGTTTTGACACTTTCAGCACACTGGGGTTAAGATCTGAGTGTGTGGGCTCTTCTGAGCCTTGCTGCTACATGGGTATTCAGTTGTCTGAAAAAACGCGTTTATTTCGGGCTGAAAAACACGTTTTGAAAAGTGTACTGTTACTGCCCCATAACTTACATGGGGTTGACCAAACTTGCAGAAACATGTTTATTTCTGCTGAAAAACATGTTTTGACACTTTCAGCACACTGGGGTTAAGATCTGAGTGTGTGGTCTCTTCTGAGCCTTGTTGCTACATGGGTATTCAGTTGTCTGAAAAAACGCGTTTATTTCGGGCTGAAAAACACGTTTTGAAAAGTGTACTGTTACTGCCCCATAACTTACATGGGGTTGACCAAACTTGCAGAAACATGTTTATTTCTGCTGAAAAACACGTTTTGACCCTTTCTGCACACTGGGGTTGAGAGCTGAGTGTGTGGGCTCTTCTGAGACTTGCTGCTACATGGGGATTCAGTTGTCTGAAAAAACGCGTTTATTTCGGGCTGAAAAACACGTTTTGAAAAGTGTACTGTTACTGCCCCATAACTTACATGGGGTTGACCAAACTTGCAGAAACATGTTTATTTCTGCTGAAAAACATGTTTTGACACTTTCAGCACACTGGGGTTAAGATCTGAGTGTGTGGGCTCTTCTGAGCCTTGCTGCTACATGGGTATTCAGTTGTCTGAAAAAACGCGTTTATTTCGGGCAGAAAAACACGTTTTGAAAAGTGTACTGTTACTGCCCCATAACTTACATGGGGTTGACCAAACTTGCAGAAACATGTTTATTTCTGCTGAAAAACATGTTTTGAACCTTTCTGCACACTGGGGTTAAGATCTGAGTGTGTGGGCTCTTCTGAGACTTGCTGCTACATGGGGATTCAGTTGTCTGAAAAAACGCGTTTATTTCGGGCTGAAAAACACGTTTTGAAAAGTGTACTGTTACTGCCCCATAACTTACATGGGGTTGACCAAACTTGCAGAAACATGTTTATTTCTGCTGAAAAACATGTTTTGACACTTTCAGCACACTGGGGTTAAGATCTGAGTGTGTGGGCTCTTCTGAGCCTTGCTGCTACATGGGTATTCAGTTGTCTGAAAAAACGCGTTTATTTCGGGCTGAAAAACACGTTTTGAAAAGTGTACTGTTACTGCCCCATAACTTACATGGGGTTGACCAAACTTGCAGAAACATGTTTATTTCTGCTGAAAAACATGTTTTGACACTTTCAGCACACTGGGGTTAAGATCTGAGTGTGTGGTCTCTTCTGAGCCTTGTTGCTACATGGGTATTCAGTTGTCTGAAAAAACGCGTTTATTTCGGGCTGAAAAACACGTTTTGAAAAGTGTACTGTTACTGCCCCATAACTTACATGGGGTTGACCAAACTTGCAGAAACATGTTTATTTCTGCTGAAAAACATGTTTTGAACCTTTCTGCACACTGGGGTTAAGATCTGAGTGTGTGGGCTCTTCTGAGCCTTGTTGCTACATGGGGATTCAGTTGTCTGAAAAAACGCATTTATTTCGGGCTGAAAAACACGTTTTGAAAAGTGTACTGTTACTGCCCCATAACTTACATGGGGTTGACCAAACTTGCAGAAACATGTTTATTTCTGCTGAAAAACATGTTTTGACACTTTCAGCACACTGGGGTTAAGATCTGAATGTGTGGGCTCTTCTGAGCCTTGTTGCTACATGGGTATTCAGTTGTCTGAAAAAACGCGTTTATTTCGGGCTGAAAAACACGTTTTGAAAAGTGTACTGTTACTGCCCCATAACTTACATGGGGTTGACCAAACTTGCAGAAACATGTTTATTTCTGCTGAAAAACATGTTTTGACACTTTCAGCACACTGGGGTTAAGATCTGAGTGTGTGGTCTCTTCTGAGCCTTGTTGCTACATGGGTATTCAGTTGTCTGAAAAAACGCGTTTATTTCGGGCTGAAAAACACGTTTTGAAAAGTGTACTGTTACTGCCCCATAACTTACATGGGGTTGACCAAACTTGCAGAAACATGTTTATTTCTGCTGAAAAACATGTTTTGAACCTTTCTGCACACTGGGGTTAAGATCTGAGTGTGTGGGCTCTTCTGAGCCTTGCTGCTACATGGGGATTCAGTTGTCTGAAAAAACGCGTTTATTTCGTGCTGAAAAACACGTTTTGCAGAGTGTACTGTTACTGCCCCATAACTTACATGGGGTTGACCAAACTTGCAGAAACATGTTTATTTCTGCTGAAAAACATGTTTTGAACCTTTCTGCACACTGGGGTTAAGATCTGAGTGTGTGGGCTCTTCTGAGACTTGCTGCTACATGGGGATTCAGTTGTCTGAAAAAACGCGTTTATTACGGGCTGAAAAACACGTTTTGAAAAGTGTACTGTTACTGCCCCATAACTTACATGGGGTTGACCAAACTTGCAGAAACATGTTTATTTCTGCTGAAAAACATGTTTTGACACTTTCAGCACACTGGGGTTAAGATCTGAGTGTGTGGGCTCTTCTGAGCCTTGCTGCTACATGGGTATTCAGTTGTCTGAAAAAACGCGTTTATTTCGGGCTGAAAAACACGTTTTGAAAAGTGTACTGTTACTGCCCCATAACTTACATGGGGTTGACCAAACTTGCAGAAACATGTTTATTTCTGCTGAAAAACATGTTTTGACACTTTCAGCACACTGGGGTTAAGATCTGAGT
Source organism: Lepisosteus oculatus (assembly GCF_040954835.1). Classification (NCBI taxonomy): domain Eukaryota; kingdom Metazoa; phylum Chordata; class Actinopteri; order Semionotiformes; family Lepisosteidae; genus Lepisosteus; species Lepisosteus oculatus. The sequence goes on along the minus strand of NW_027167795.1, from coordinate 86,303 downwards.
GTGTGGGCTCTTCTGAGCCTTGCTGCTACATGGGGATTCAGTTGTCTGAAAAAACGCGTTTATTTCGGGCTGAAAAACACGTTTTGCAGAGTGTACTGTTACTGCCCCATAACTTACATGGGGTTGACCAAACTTGCAGAAACATGTTTATTTCTGCTGAAAAACACGTTTTGACCCTTTCTGCACACTGGGGTTAAGAGCTGAGTGTGTGGGCTCTTCTGAGACTTGCTGCTACATGGTGATTCAGTTGTCTGAAAAAACGCGTTTATTTCGGGCTGAAAAACACGTTTTGAAAAGTGTACTGTTACTGCCCCATAACTTACATGGGGTTGACCAAACTTGCAGAAACATGTTTATTTCTGCTGAAAAACATGTTTTGACACTTTCAGCACACTGGGGTTAAGATCTGAGTGTGTGGGCTCTTCTGAGCCTTGCTGCTACATGGGGATTCAGTTGTCTGAAAAAACGCGTTTATTTCGGGCAGAAAAACACGTTTTGAAAAGTGTACTGTTACTGCCCCATAACTTACATGGGGTTGACCAAACTTGCAGAAACATGTTTATTTCTGCTGAAAAACATGTTTTGAACCTTTCTGCACACTGGGGTTAAGATCTGAGTGTGTGGGCTCTTCTGAGACTTGCTGCTACATGGGGATTCAGTTGTCTGAAAAAACGCGTTTATTTCGGGCTGAAAAACACGTTTTGAAAAGTGTACTGTTACTGCCCCATAACTTACATGGGGTTGACCAAACTTGCAGAAACATGTTTATTTCTGCTGAAAAACATGTTTTGACACTTTCAGCACACTGGGTTTAAGATCTGAGTGTGTGGGCTCTTCTGAGCCTTGCTGCTACATGTGTATTCAGTTGTCTGAAAAAACGCGTTTATTTCGGGCTGAAAAACACGTTTTGAAAAGTGTACTGTTACTGCCCCATAACTTACATGGGGTTGACCAAACTTGCAGAAACATGTTTATTTCTGCTGAAAAACATGTTTTGACACTTTCAGCACACTGGGGTTAAGATCTGAGTGTGTGGTCTCTTCTGAGCCTTGTTGCTACATGGGTATTCAGTTGTCTGAAAAAACGCGTTTATTTCGGGCTGAAAAACACGTTTTGAAAAGTGTACTGTTACTGCCCCATAACTTACATGGGGTTGACCAAACTTGCAGAAACATGTTTATTTCTGCTGAAAAACATGTTTTGAACCTTTCTGCACACTGGGGTTAAGATCTGAGTGTGTGGGCTCTTCTGAGCCTTGTTGCTACATGGGGATTCAGTTGTCTGAAAAAACGCATTTATTTCGGGCTGAAAAACACGTTTTGAAAAGTGTACTGTTACTGCCCCATAACTTACATAGGGTTGACCAAACTTGCAGAAACATGTTTATTTCTGCTGAAAAACATGTTTTGACACTTTCAGCACACTGGGGTTAAGATCTGAGTGTGTGGGCTCTTCTGAGCCTTGTTGCTACATGGGTATTCAGTTGTCTGAAAAAACGCGTTTATTTCGGGCTGAAAAACACGTTTTGAAAAGTGTACTGTTACTGCCCCATAACTTACATGGGGTTGACCAAACTTGCAGAAACATGTTTATTTCTGCTGAAAAACATGTTTTGACACTTTCAGCACACTGGGGTTAAGATCTGAGTATGTGGGCTCTTCTGAGCCGTGCTGCTACATGGGTATTCAGTTGTCTGAAAAAACGCGTTTATTTCGGGCTGAAAAACACGTTTTGAAAAGTGTACTGTTACTGCCCCATAACTTACATGGGGTTGACCAAACTTGCAGAAACATGTTTATTTCTGCTGAAAAACATGTATTGACACTTTCAGCACACTGGGGTTAAGATCTGAGTGTGTGGGCTCTTCTGAGCCTTGCTGCTACATGGGTATTCAGTTGTCTGAAAAAACGCGTTTATTTCGGGCTGAAAAACACGTTTTGAAAAGTGTACTGTTACTGCCCCATAACTTACATGGGGTTGACCAAACTTGCAGAAACATGTTTATTTCTGCTGAAAAACATGTTTTGAACCTTTCTGCACACTGGGGTTAAGATCTGAGTGTGTGGGCTCTTCTGAGACTTGCTGCTACATGGGGATTCAGTTGTCTGAAAAAACGCGTTTATTACGGGCTGAAAAACACGTTTTGAAAAGTGTACTGTTACTGCCCCATAACTTACATGGGGTTGACCAAACTTGCAGAAACATGTTTATTTCTGCTGAAAAACATGTTTTGACACTTTCAGCACACTGGGGTTAAGATCTGAGTGTGTGGGCTCTTCTGAGCCTTGCTGCTACATGGGTATTCAGTTGTCTGAAGAAACGCGTTTATTTCGGGCTGAAAAACACGTTTTGAAAAGTGTACTGTTACTGCCCCATAACTTACATGGGGTTGACCAAACTTGCAGAAACATGTTTATTTCTGCTGAAAAACATGTTTTGACACTTTCAGCACACTGGGGTTAAGATCTGAGTGTGTGGGCTCTTCTGAGCCTTGCTGCTACATGGGGATTCAGTTGTCTGAAAAAACGCGTTTATTTCGGGCTGAAAAACACGTTTTGCAGAGTGTACTGTTACTGCCCCATAACTTACATGGGGTTGACCAAACTTGCAGAAACATGTTTATTTCTGCTGAAAAACACGTTTTGACCCTTTCTGCACACTGGGGTTAAGAGCTGAGTGTGTGGGCTTTTCTGAGACTTGCTGCTACATGGGGATTCAGTTGTCTGAAAAAACGCGTTTATTTCGGGCTGAAAAACACGTTTTGAAAAGTGTACTGTTACTGCCCCATAACTTACATGGGGTTGACCAAACTTGCAGAAACATGCTTATTTCTGCTGAAAAACATGTTTTGACACTTTCAGCACACTGGGGTTAAGATCTGAGTGTGTGGGCTCTTCTGAGCCTTGCTGCTACATGGGGATTCAGTTGTCTGAAAAAACGCGTTTATTTCGGGCTGAAAAACACGTTTTGCAGAGTGTACTGTTACTGCCCCATAACTTACATGGGGTTGACCAAACTTGCAGAAACATGTTTATTTCTGCTGAAAAACACGTTTTGACCCTTTCTGCACACTGGGGTTAAGAGCTGAGTGTGTGGGCTCTTCTGAGACTTGCTGCTACATGGGGATTCAGTTGTCTGAAAAAACGCGTTTATTTCGGGCTGAAAAACACGTTTTGAAAAGTGTACTGTTACTGCCCCATAACTTACATGGGGTTGACCAAACTTGCAGAAACATGTTTATTTCTGCTGAAAAACATGTTTTGACACTTTCAGCACACTGGGGTTAAGATCTGAGTGTGTGGGCTCTTCTGAGCCTTGCTGCTACATGGGTATTCAGTTGTCTGAAAAAACGCGTTTATTTCGGGCTGAAAAACACGTTTTGAAAAGTGTACTGTTACTGCCCCATAACTTACATGGGGTTGACCAAACTTGCAGAAACATGTTTATTTCTGCTGAAAAACATGTTTTGACACTTTCAGCACACTGGGGTTAAGATCTGAGTGTGTGGGCTCTTCTGAGCCTTGCTGCTACATGGGGATTCAGTTGTCTGAAAAAACGCGTTTATTTCGGGCTGAAAAACACGTTTTGCAGAGTGTACTGTTACTGCCCCATAACTTACATGGGGTTGACCAAACTTGCAGAAACATGTTTATTTCTGCTGAAAAACACGTTTTGACCCTTTCTGCACACTGGGGTTAAGAGCTGAGTGTGTGGGCTCTTCTGAGACTTGCTGCTACATGGGGATTCAGTTGTCTGAAAAAACGCGTTTATTTCGGGCTGAAAAACACGTTTTGAAAAGTATACTGTTACTGCCCCATAACTTACATGGGGTTGACCAAACTTGCAGAAACATGTTTATTTCTGCTGAAAAACATGTTTTGACACTTTCAGCACACTGGGGTTAAGATCTGAGTGTGTGGGCTCTTCTGAGCCTTGCTGCTACATGGGTATTCAGTTGTCTGAAAAAACGCGTTTATTTCGGGCTGAAAAACACGTTTTGAAAAGTGTACTGTTACTGCCCCATAACTTACATGGGGTTGACCAAACTTGCAGAAACATGTTTATTTCTGCTGAAAAACATGTTTTGACACTTTCAGCACACTGGGGTTAAGATCTGAGTGTGTGGGCTCTTCTGAGCCTTGTTGCTACATGGGGATTCAGTTGTCTGAAAAAACGCATTAATTTCGGGCTGAAAAACACGTTTTGAAAAGTGTACTGTTACTGCCCCATAACTTACATGGGGTTGACCAAACTTGCAGAAACATGTTTATTTCTGCTGAAAAACACGTTTTGACCCTTTCTGCACACTGGGGTTAAGAGCTGAGTGTGTGGGCTCTTCTGAGACTTGCTGCTACATGGGGATTCAGTTGTCTGAAAAAACGCGTTGATTTCGGGCTGAAAAACACGTTTTGAAAAGTGTACTGTTACTGCCCCATAACTTACATGGGGTTGACCAAACTTGCAGAAACATGTTTATTTCTGCTGAAAAACATGTTTTGACACTTTCAGCACACTGGGGTTAAGATCTGAGTGTGTGTTCTCTTCTGAGCCTTGCTGCTACATGGGGATTCAGTTGTCTGAAAAAACGCGTTTATTTCGGGCTGAAAAACACGTTTTGCAGAGTGTACTGTTACTGCCCCATAACTTACATGGGGTTGACCAAACTTGCAGAAACATGTTTATTTCTGCTGAAAAACACGTTTTGACCCTTTCTGCACACTGGGGTTAAGATCTGAGTGTGTGGGCTCTTCTGAGCCTTGCTGCTACATGGGTATTCAGTTGTCTGAAAAAACGCGTTTATTTCGGGCTGAAAAACACGTTTTGAAAAGTGTACTGTTACTGCCCCATAACTTACATGGGGTTGACCAAACTTGCAGAAACATGTTTATTTCTGCTGAAAAACATGTTTTGAACCTTTCTGCACACTGGGGTTAAGATCTGAGTGTGTGGGCTCTTCTGAGACTTGCTGCTACATGGGGATTCAGTTGTCTGAAAAAACGCGTTTATTACGGGCTGAAAAACACATTTTGAAAAGTGTACTGTTACTGCCCCATAACTTACATGGGGTTGACCAAACTTGCAGAAACATGTTTATTTCTGCTGAAAAACATGTTTTGACACTTTCAGCACACTGGGGTTAAGATCTGAGTGTGTGGGCTCTTCTGAGCCTTGCTGCTACATGGGTATTCAGTTGTCTGAAAAAACGCGTTTATTTCGGGCTGAAAAACACGTTTTGAAAAGTGTACTGTTACTGCCCCATAACTTACATGGGGTTGACCAAACTTGCAGAAACATGTTTATTTCTGCTGAAAAACATGTTTTGACACTTTCAGCACACTGGGGTTAAGATCTGAGTGTGTGGGCTCTTCTGAGCCTTGCTGCTACATGGGGATTCAGTTGTCTGAAAAAACGCGTTTATTTCGGGCTGAAAAACACGTTTTGAAAAGTGTACTGTTACTGCCCCATAACTTACATGGGGTTGACCAAACTTGCAGAAACATGTTTATTTCTGCTGAAAAACATGTTTTGACACTTTCAGCACACTGGGGTTAAGATCTGAGTGTGTGGGCTCTTCTGAGCCTTGCTGCTACATGGGTATTCAGTTGTCTGAAAAAACGCGTTTATTTCGGGCTGAAAAACACGTTTTGAAAAGTGTACTGTTACTGCCCCATAACTTACATGGGGTTGACCAAACTTGCAGAAACATGTTTATTTCTGCTGAAAAACATGTTTTGACACTTTCAGCACACTGGGGTTAAGATCTGAGTGTGTGGGCTCTTCTGAGCCTTGCTGCTACATGGGGATTCAGTTGTCTGAAAAAACGCGTTTATTTCGGGCTGAAAAACACGTTTTGCAGAGTGTACTGTTACTGCCCCATAACTTACATGGGGTTGACCAAACTTGCAGAAACATGTTTATTTCTGCTGAAAAACACGTTTTGACCCTTTCTGCACACTGGGGTTAAGAGCTGAGTGTGTGGGCTCTTCTGAGACTTGCTGCTACATGGGGATTCAGTTGTCTGAAAAAACGCGTTTATTTCGGGCTGAAAAACACGTTTTGAAAAGTGTACTGTTACTGCCCCATAACTTACATGGGGTTGACCAAACTTGCAGAAACATGTTTATTTCTGCTGAAAAACATGTTTTGACACTTTCAGCACACTGGGGTTAAGATCTGAGTGTGTGGGCTCTTCTGAGCCTTGCTGCTACATGGGTATTCAGTTGTCTGAAAAAACGCGTTTATTTCGGGCTGAAAAACACGTTTTGAAAAGTGTACTGTTACTGCCCCATAACTTACATGGGGTTGACCAAACTTGCAGAAACATGTTTATTTCTGCTGAAAAACATGTTTTGACACTTTCAGCACACTGGGGTTAAGATCTGAGTGTGTGGGCTCTTCTGAGCCTTGTTGCTACATGGGGATTCAGTTGTCTGAAAAAACGCATTAATTTCGGGCTGAAAAACACGTTTTGAAAAGTGTACTGTTACTGCCCCATAACTTACATGGGGTTGACCAAACTTGCAGAAACATGTTTATTTCTGCTGAAAAACACGTTTTGACCCTTTCTGCACACTGGGGTTAAGAGCTGAGTGTGTGGGCTCTTCTGAGACTTGCTGCTACATGGGGATTCAGTTGTCTGAAAAAACGCGTTGATTTCGGGCTGAAAAACACGTTTTGAAAAGTGTACTGTTACTGCCCCATAACTTACATGGGGTTGACCAAACTTGCAGAAACATGTTTATTTCTGCTGAAAAACATGTTTTGACACTTTCAGCACACTGGGGTTAAGATCTGAGTGTGTGTTCTCTTCTGAGCCTTGCTGCTACATGGGGATTCAGTTGTCTGAAAAAACGCGTTTATTTCGGGCTGAAAAACACGTTTTGCAGAGTGTACTGTTACTGCCCCATAACTTACATGGGGTTGACCAAACTTGCAGAAACATGTTTATTTCTGCTGAAAAACACGTTTTGACCCTTTCTGCACACTGGGGTTAAGATCTGAGTGTGTGGGCTCTTCTGAGCCTTGCTGCTACATGGGTATTCAGTTGTCTGAAAAAACGCGTTTATTTCGGGCTGAAAAACACGTTTTGAAAAGTGTACTGTTACTGCCCCATAACTTACATGGGGTTGACCAAACTTGCAGAAACATGTTTATTTCTGCTGAAAAACATGTTTTGAACCTTTCTGCACACTGGGGTTAAGATCTGAGTGTGTGGGCTCTTCTGAGACTTGCTGCTACATGGGGATTCAGTTGTCTGAAAAAACGCGTTTATTACGGGCTGAAAAACACATTTTGAAAAGTGTACTGTTACTGCCCCATAACTTACATGGGGTTGACCAAACTTGCAGAAACATGTTTATTTCTGCTGAAAAACATGTTTTGACACTTTCAGCACACTGGGGTTAAGATCTGAGTGTGTGGGCTCTTCTGAGCCTTGCTGCTACATGGGTATTCAGTTGTCTGAAAAAACGCGTTTATTTCGGGCTGAAAAACACGTTTTGAAAAGTGTACTGTTACTGCCCCATAACTTACATGGGGTTGACCAAACTTGCAGAAACATGTTTATTTCTGCTGAAAAACATGTTTTGACACTTTCAGCACACTGGGGTTAAGATCTGAGTGTGTGGGCTCTTCTGAGCCTTGCTGCTACATGGGGATTCAGTTGTCTGAAAAAACGCGTTTATTTCGGGCTGAAAAACACGTTTTGAAAAGTGTACTGTTACTGCCCCATAACTTACATGGGGTTGACCAAACTTGCAGAAACATGTTTATTTCTGCTGAAAAACATGTTTTGACACTTTCAGCACACTGGGGTTAAGATCTGAGTGTGTGGGCTCTTCTGAGCCTTGCTGCTACATGGGTATTCAGTTGTCTGAAAAAACGCGTTTATTTCGGGCTGAAAAACACGTTTTGAAAAGTGTACTGTTACTGCCCCATAACTTACATGGGGTTGACCAAACTTGCAGAAACATGTTTATTTCTGCTGAAAAACACGTTTTGACCCTTTCTGCACACTGGGGTTAAGAGCTGAGTGTGTGGGCTCTAGTTAGCCTTGCTGTTACATGGGGATTCAGTTGTCTGAAAAAACGCGTTTATTTCGGGCTGAAAAACACGTTTTGAAAAGTGTCCTGTTACTGCCCCATAACTTACATGGGGTTGACCAAACTTGCAGAAACATGTTTATTTCTGCTGAAAAACACGTTTTGACCCTTTCTGCACACTGGGGTTAAGAGCTGAGTGTGTGGGCTCTAGTGAGCCTTGCTGTTACATGGGGATTCAGTTGTCTGAAAAAACGTGTTTATTTCGGGCTGAAAAACACGTTTCGAAAAGTGTCCTGTTACTGCCCCATAACTTACATGGGGTTGACCAAACTTGCAGAAACATGTTTATTTCTGCTGAAAAACACGTTTTGACCCTTTCTGCACACTGGGGTTAAGAGCTGAGTGTGTGGGCTCTAGTGAGCCTTGCTGTTACATGGGGATTCAGTTGTCTGAAAAAACGCGTTTATTTCGGGCTGAAAAACACGTTTCGAAAAGTGTCCTGTTACTGCCCCATAACTTACATGGGGTTGACCAAACTTAAAGAAACATGTTTATTTCTGCTGAAAAACACGTTTTGACCCTTTCTGCACACTGGGGTTAAGAGCTGAGTGTGTGGGCTCTAGTGAGCCTTGCTGTTACATGGGGATTCAGTTGTCTGAAAAAACGCGTTTATTTCGGGCTGAAAAACACGTTTTGAAATGTGTCCTGTTACTGCCCCATAACTTACATGGGGTTGACCAAACTTGCAGAAACATGTTTATTTCTGCTGAAAAACACGTTTTGACCCTTTCTGCACACTGGGGTTAAGAGCTGAGTGTGTGGGCTCTAGTTAGCCTTGCTGTTACATGGGGATTCAGTTGTCTGAAAAAACGCGTTTATTTCGGGCTGAAAAACACGTTTTGAAAAGTGTCCTGTTACTGCCCCATAACTTACATGGGGTTGACCAAACTTGCAGAAACATGTTTATTTCTGCTGAAAAACACGTTTTGACCCTTTCTGCACACTGGGGTTAAGAGCTGAGTGTGTGGGCTCTAGTGAGCCTTGCTGTTACATGGGGATTCAGTTGTCTGAAAAAACGCGTTTATTTCGGGCTGAAAAACACGTTTCGAAAAGTGTCCTGTTACTGCCCCATAACTTACATGGGGTTGACCAAACTTGAAGAAACATGTTTATTTCTGCTGAAAAACACGTTTTGACCCTTTCTGCACACTGGGGTTAAGAGCTGAGTGTGTGGGCTCTAGTGAGCCTTGCTGTTACATGGGGATTCAGTTGTCTGAAAAAACGCGTTTATTTCGGGCTGAAAAACACGTTTCGAAAAGTGTCCTGTTACTGCCCCATAACTTACATGGGGTTGACCAAACTTGCAGAAACATGTTTATTTCTGCTGAAAAACATGTTTTGACACTTTCAGCACACTGGGGTTAAGATCTGAGTGTGTGGGCTCTTCTGAGCCTTGCTGCTACATGGGGATTCAGTTGTCTGAAAAAACGCGTTTATTTCGGGCTGAAAAACACGTTTTGCAGAGTGTACTGTTACTGCCCCATAACTTACATGGGGTTGACCAAACTTGCAGAAACATGTTTATTTCTGCTGAAAAACACGTTGTAGCGGTGAGGCTTAATAATAATGCAGAATTAAGTGTTTCTGAGCTTTCCCAAATTAGGCCTCATTTCTCTGTTCATCTCTGTGGTGCAGCCACAGAGAAACCATTCATGCAAGGTGATTTAAGGTCCAAGGACAGCTCCCAAAGGGGGATGCACTTAGCTAAGCCTGGCTATCATGATCAATGGTCACCCATTGGCGCCTATCTGTCTAGGGAGTGCGAGTTGGACATCTGGATTGCATTCCTAAGTGTCAGGACTAAGTGACTCATATCTCACCTTGATCAACCAATCAGGGACCGGTAGGGCCGAGTAACCCACGTGGGACTCTGATGCCCATGGAACTTTCAGCCAATCAATGAGCTGAAGTTCCTCCAGGTAAAAACAGGCAACACAGAGAGCCTGGGAGATTCAACAAGATTCAGATTCAGATTCAACAATTCTAAAGGGAATTCAAAGGAGAATTCCAGGGCAGGACGGCCCAGGAGCAGAAGGCTCCCAAGGGCAGGACATTCTCGCAGCGCGCCTCCTGACCATCCTGAGACTCAGCCCGGACAACCACGGAACGGCCAGTGTGTCCGAGTGCCAGAACTTTCCTTTGTTCTAAGAGTCTAGAGTGGAGGTTGCCAGAGAGTAACCAGCAGCAGGCCTCGTGAACAGGTCGGAACTGTGGACAGCTGAATCACTATTCAGAACTAGCTCTTCATCATAAACGAACTGGTCCTCTTCCTGACTTGCTGGGACCCACAGTCATCTTTTCTCCTGTGCACAAACTTTGCTAGTTAATGCCAACAGTGAGCATCAGCAGCGCACCGTCGCAAGCCGCACAGCACAGCCTGGCACGGAGCCAGAGAGCGCGGATTGGACAGCAACAGCCTGCAACTGTTTCTTTGTGCCCGCAGGAGATCTGAATCCCCAGAGATTGGATGAGTATTCAACTTCAATGCATTACAGCTCGAGAATTCAATTGTTATCCAAACCAGTTGATATCAATTTAATTCCTAAGAGTTATGTACTTGTTTGAGTATCTAATGTAGAAGTTGTAACCAAGTTCACTTTACGAAACGGTCTTAATGAATGATATACTGAACGTATTTCCTCTTGATGTGTAACTCTTTGTAACTGACCGAATATACCTTTTGTATTCTGATAACCCTCTCGATAAGATCTGTTAGGTTTATATGCATATTCTATGTATTAATAAATGTATCCTCGTGTATTAGTACCTGTGTGTGTGCGTTGTTTGAGTTATGTCACATGGTTGGACTCTAAAGCCATCAAAAGAATCAACTTTGTGATTTACTGCTACAATTAAAAATTGTCTCAGTAAATGCCCAAACCCTACAGAACTGGTGCCTTCAGAGAGCCACTATGATTACATATTTGGCGTCCCTGAACCGGTTTTCTCTACATTTATTTGGCGTCCCTGGCACGGGCGTGGCAAGACTGAAATGAGTCAACCAAGCGGAATAATTCAATATAAAACGCCGCGGGTTTCATACACGACAATACAGTGTGCTGAAAGCCGAAAGAAAAAGTTCCCCTTGCTCTTTAAGCAGTGCTTGATTGTTTTGTGATCTTTTGCGATCTACCGGGTTGATTGCATACTTGATCTTGTGGTTTTCTGTGGTAAAACTGTGATTTCGTACTTAAAAGTAATACTCTTTAAGTTTAACGATGGTTGCTAAAAGGTCTGAATTCGAGTCGCTATTAAGCACTCTCTCTAGCAGCGACAGGTCTGACCACGATCTCTTCCATATCTCCGTCAGCGGAGAAGCTAGGAGAATAAATCTCCATTCTCTGAGAGAGCTAGCGAAGGACATAGAGAGATTTGACCCCGCAGTGTCTGAGAATAATATCGAGAGTTATATTCAAGACCTCAGGTATAACCTGCAGTACCTGCCAAACGCCACAGAACAGGAGAAAGTGTTTCTGGTCAGGAAAACTACCAGCAGAGCTGTACATGAGTGGATGGCTAGGCAGATGAAAGAAGTCTGTAATGACTTTGAGCAGCTATGTCAAGCACTTATCGAAGAATACAGTGCGTTTATTGACCCGACTGCCGCGATAGCCGCCGCTCTTAACATTAAGCACGAGAGAGCAGAGTCCCCTCGCAAATATTACGAGAGACTTAGACGAACTTATTTTGAAGGGCGAAATGATGAGGGTTGCGAAGAGAACACACATTTCAAGGGTTTATTCATTGCGAATCTCCACCCGTCAGTCAGAAAGATGATCTTAATGCATACAGATGCACAGACCATGAAAATGACTGATATCAAGAGATTCGTGCAGAAAGCCTGGGAGTATGATGTCCAAAGTCGCTCTGAGCAAAAAGTTGCTAAAGCGACTGCGTTCGCCGTCAGAGCCAGCAGGCTTAATTCCCCCCTGCTCGAAGGAGCACAGGCTCCTGAGCTGGCTAAGCCCCGTTCCAAAGCAGGCACACTGGACCGCACCCAGCGTCCTAAGTGCCATGAGAACACCAGGGGAGGGAAAGGGCTAGAAAAAACTGAACAAAAGGATTCAGTAGCCGCCCGCCTGGCCAGGCTTGAACAAGCTTTATTAGGACAGGGACAACCGCTCCCGAAGGCTGCCGGAAGCGTGAATGAGCTGATACTCTCCACTGGAGGAGGCGGAGACCCGCCCCCTCTCCCTCCCTCAGTCTATCTGATTGAGCGGAAGAGTTCCTGCCTGGATGAGGTCAGCCACTCCCAAGTGAGTGCTGACTCCACCCCTGAAGTCACAGAGCAGGCAGTAAAACGCAGAGGAAAAGCAAGAAGCTTTTACCTCAAGGCTGCCATGGGAGATGTCTTACCCAGTGAGACACTGATTGACACTGAGGTTGAAAGGTGTTTGATGTCACACGGCAAGCTCAAACGGGTAGAAAAAGAAAAGGGCATGCGACTCAGAGAGGAACCTTTGGTGAATCACCAGAAAGGCAAGGTGTGGAAACAGGTCAAGGCTCCTAAGCCTTCTGTACAGAAGGAAAGGGGGGCCAAGAGGCAGACTGTGCTCACACAGTGCCCACCGAACACAGAAGCCTATGCGGAGATTCCTTCTGTTCCCTCTGGACAAGAAATAAAAATATTTCCTTGTTCCCCAGATATACAGGGAAGTCGTGTCCCGGCTGAGGTCACAACAGCCTCCATGCCACAGGAGCGGTGCTCCAAGCAGCCGCCTGATCCACCAGGTAAAGCACACCCCTTTTACGTCCCTAAAGAGGAGCAGATCTCCCCACCTGGCGATGAAAAGGAGCTTTCCCTGTGCACCCTGGCACCCAAGAGGGTTCAGGACCACCACCCTGCAGTGGTGGAAGGGATCCAGATGGCAGGAGAGCAGGTTGGTGATGTAGCCTTCACCCTTAGCCCTGAGAGGTCCTCTATTAGTGAGGATCTGCTTGAGCAGCTGTCACAGGGCCACCGCCAGGTGCCACTGGTGCAACATTCACAGGTTAGACAGGAGGTCCAGCTGGACGCTGAGACTACTGCGCTGTGGACACACCTGATCCCAGATGCCGATTCCCTCTGCTGTGACCCAGGGAACCTACAGTCAGGTAACATTATTTCTCACAACTACCAGGTAGTGAGTGAGACTGACCTGATTGTTCCTGCCTCAACGGCAGGGTTGCCTACACACCCAGTCCCCCAGAAGGGACAGGGAATGAAAGCCGAGCTGGTTTTCTTACAGCCACCAGCTCAGTTTGTCAGTCTGAGTCTGACCAACAGTGGTTCAGCCAGACTGGAGCTGGATGGTCAAGCCACCCGCCTGCCAGTGCAGGACATCGCAAAGAGAGGTGTCAGAATCCCCGCCTGCACTGACATGGGCCTGGTGAGTGATAGTGAGTTCAAAGACAGTGAACTAGCTATCCCAGTGCTGGGGCAGCTCCCTGAACCCCTAGCGAGGGAAAGGGGGAGCGAGCAGGTGTCCTACACCCAAGCCCAGCGAACGATTGTAAACATGCCGATAGAGGGATTCCTCAATCAGGAAGTGTGCAGGGTGGACCTGAACAGTGAGAATGGGATAACAATCCCAGATCACTCAGGTGCTCCAGATGACCACTCAGCCGAGGGTCAGGCATGCTCCACCGCTGCACCGCCCCCTGCAGGGTTCCTAGAGCACAGGCATGAACAAATCGAAAAAGCAGATGCCCTGGAAAAGGAGGAGCAGCATCAGCCGCTGCGTCAGATCTCCCCAGATTTCCAGGATGTTGGTGCCCAAGATGCCACATGGCATACTGAGAAAGACACCATGTACATGCTGCGCCAGCTTAGAAAGGCAACAGTCACTCAGAAGGAGATGACTGGGATCAACCACCCGAAAAGACTTTTGGGAGGACTGATTGCTGCCACCACTGTTGTGCATTTGCTATTTCTGGTAGGTTTGTGTGCTACTGGCACTCTCACCCTGACTTCCCCAAGAAGGCAGGGGTCAGAGATGCCAGAGGGTAGTGACAGACTGTATCAACAGCAGCAAAAGTTGGAAAGCTTAGGGAAAACCCTACAGGCAACCTCCTATGCAACAGGGTTAAACCTTATTCCCCAAACAGTGGACATGATTGCCGGTGTTATACAGTGGGTTTATGCTTGTGTGCAACAGGCCAGAATGTTGACACAAGACCTGTTAAGGGAGTTTAGTGCCACTGTAGCCAGTCTAACCACGGCACAAATCCCAACCCACTTGATTCCACTCTTCTCAGTAGAGGAGTGTGTGACATTAACCCCATCGCTCATAGCTCACCCAGAAGGCAATCCAAGATTGAATTCGGTTCCAAATCTTGAGATGGGTATGGCTACCAAAGCTATCCATTGGCTGTGTCTAAACGATTCACCAATGAAGGGTGTAAAGCTACTAATGAGCAGAGGGAGGTTAATGAACCCCATGAAGAGCAGGTGGGAAGTAAATGGCTGGTCAGCACACCACATTTAACTGACACTATGACTTGTGACGGGCATGATACAGCTACCACAATGCAGCTATCTAACCAATAATTTTCCTGTAAGTTCCCGAGGAGGCCATAGTACAGCATGAACTTAACACTGTACGGTCTGGAACCAGACAACATAAGACCAAACTTGAGGTCATGGATGCCTTCAGGTGCCACACTATTGAATTGGATAGAAATCTAAGAAACAGTAAGCCCTGAAGAGGTACAGGTAGTTGAGTTTGCTTTAATGGAACAAACCTCCAAATCACCCTAGCAGATACCCAACACAGGTGTTGTGGTTTATCGGGGGGCTGGGAACAGGAACTGGTGTTATTGTAACACTACTGCCAGGTAGCTGGATCATGACTGACAGTGTACTCTGAATGATGTAGTCTCACATCAAGATGTACTCTGGGTAGCATGAATGAGTCAAAGGTAGCATGCCAAAAGAAAGGAAGTTACTTCTTCCCAAATATCTACTACAGAGGTATCAGATATTGACAGTGAACTTCCTGATGTGTAATTCCTAGACTTAGATAATGTATCCTACCGTGTTTATACATACTCCAGATGTTATTCATCCTGTTTGTATCCAATGCTGGTTCCAGTATGAATTCTCGAGGAGTAATGTGGACATTTAAGGTTAATGTTCTAATGGCAAGGGACATCACTTAACTCTGTTTTGTTTTGAAGGCAACAATGCCTCGGGACCTCGTGGCCTTCAAAAAGGGGGGATATGTAGCGGTGAGGCTTAATAATAATGCAGAATTAAGTGTTTCTGAGCTTTCCCAAATTAGGCCTCATTTCTCTGTTCATCTCTGTGGTGCAGCCACAGAGAAACCATTCATGCAAGGTGATTTAAGGTCCAAGGACAGCTCCCAAAGGGGGATGCACTTAGCTAAGCCTGGCTATCATGATCAATGGTCACCCATTGGCGCCTATCTGTCTAGGGAGTGCGAGTTGGACATCTGGATTGCATTCCTAAGTGTCAGGACTAAGTGACTCATATCTCACCTTGATCAACCAATCAGGGACCGGTAGGGCCGAGTAACCCACGTGGGACTCTGATGCCCATGGAACTTTCAGCCAATCAATGAGCTGAAGTTCCTCCAGGTAAAAACAGGCAACACAGAGAGCCTGGGAGATTCAACAAGATTCAGATTCAGATTCAACAATTCTAAAGGGAATTCAAAGGAGAATTCCAGGGCAGGACGGCCCAGGAGCAGAAGGCTCCCAAGGGCAGGACATTCTCGCAGCGCGCCTCCTGACCATCCTGAGACTCAGCCCGGACAACCACGGAACGGCCAGTGTGTCCGAGTGCCAGAACTTTCCTTTGTTCTAAGAGTCTAGAGTGGAGGTTGCCAGAGAGTAACCAGCAGCAGGCCTCGTGAACAGGTCGGAACTGTGGACAGCTGAATCACTATTCAGAACTAGCTCTTCATCATAAACGAACTGGTCCTCTTCCTGACTTGCTGGGACCCACAGTCATCTTTTCTCCTGAGCACAAACTTTGCTAGTTAATGCCAACAGTGAGCATCAGCAGCGCACCGTCGCAAGCCGCACAGCACAGCCTGGCACGGAGCCAGAGAGCGCGGATTGGACAGCAACAGCCTGCAACTGTTTCTTTGTGCCCGCAGGAGATCTGAATCCCCAGAGATTGGATGAGTATTCAACTTCAATGCATTACAGCTCGAGAATTCAATTGTTATCCAAACCAGTTGATATCAATTTAATTCCTAAGAGTTATGTACTTGTTTGAGTATCTAATGTAGAAGTTGTAACCAAGTTCACTTTACGAAACGGTCTTAATGAATGATATACTGAACGTATTTCCTCTTGATGTGTAACTCTTTGTAACTGACCGAATATACCTTTTGTATTCTGATAACCCTCTCGATAAGATCTGTTAGGTTTATATGCATATTCTATGTATTAATAAATGTATCCTCGTGTATTAGTACCTGTGTGTGTGCGTTGTTTGAGTTATGTCACATGGTTGGACTCTAAAGCCATCAAAAGAATCAACTTTGTGATTTACTGCTACAATTAAAAATTGTCTCAGTAAATGCCCAAACCCTACAGAACTGGTGCCTTCAGAGAGCCACTATGATTACATATTTGGCGTCCCTGAACCGGTGTTCTCTACAACGTTTTGACCCTTTCTGCACACTGGGGTTAAGAGCTGAGTGTGTGGGCTCTTCTGAGACTTGCTGCTACATGGGGATTCAGTTGTCTGAAAAAACACGTTTATTTCGGGCTGAAAAACACGTTTTGAAAAGTGTACTGTTACTGCCCCATAACTTACATGGGGTTGACCAAACTTGCAGAAACATGTTTATTTCTGCTGAAAAACATGTTTTGACACTTTCAGCACACTGGGGTTAAGATCTGAGTGTGTGGGCTCTTCTGAGCCTTGCTGCTACATGGGTATTCAGTTGTCTGAAAAAACGCGTTTATTTCGGGCTGAAAAACACGTTTTGAAATGTGTGCTGTTACTGCCCCATAACTTACATGGGGTTGACCAAACTTGCAGAAACATGTTTATTTCTGCTGAAAAACACGTTTTGACCCTTTCTGCACACTGGGGTTAAGAACTGAGTGTGTGGGCTCTAGTGAGCCTTGCTGTTACATGGGGATTCAGTTGTCTGAAAAAACGCGTTTATTTCGGGCTGAAAAACACGTTTTGAAATGTGTCCTGTTACTGCCCCATAACTTACATGGGGTTGACCAAACTTGCAGAAACATGTTTATTTCTGCTGAAAAACACGTTTTGACCCTTTCTGCACACTGGGGTTAAGAGCTGAGTGTGTGGGCTCTTCTGAGACTTGCTGCTACATGGGGATTCAGTTGTCTGAAAAAACGCGTTTATTTCGGGCTGAAAAACACGTTTTGAAAAGTGTACTGTTACTGCCCCATAACTTACATGGGGTTGACCAAACTTGCAGAAACATGTTTATTTCTGCTGAAAAACATGTTTTGACACTTTCAGCACACTGGGGTTAAGATCTGACTGTGTGGGCTCTTCTGAGCCTTGCTGCTACATGGGTATTCAGTTGTCTGAAAAAACGCGTTTATTTCGGGCTGAGAAACACGTTTTGAAAAGTGTACTGTTACTGCCCCATAACTTACATGGGGTTGACCAAACTTGCAGAAACATGTTTATTTCTGCTGAAAAACATGTTTTGAACCTTTCTGCACACTGGGGTTAAGATCTGAGTGTGTGGGCTCTTCTGAGCCTTGCTGCTACATGGGGATTCAGTTGTCTGAAAAAACGCGTTTATTTCGTGCTGAAAAACACGTTTTGCAGAGTGTACTGTTACTGCCCCATAACTTACATGGGGTTGACCAAACTTGCAGAAATATGTTTATTTCTGCTGAAAAACAGGTTTTGACCCTTTCTGCACACTGGGGTTGAGAGCTGAGTGTGTGGGCTCTTCTGAGACTTGCTGCTACATGGGGATTCAGTTGTCTGAAAAAACGCGTTTATTTCGGGCTGAAAAACACGTTTTGAAAAGTGTACTGTTACTGCCCCATAACTTACATGGGGTTGACCAAACTTGCAGAAACATGTTTATTTCTGCTGAAAAACATGTTTTGACACTTTCAGCACACTGGGGTTAAGATCTGAGTGTGTGGGCTCTTCTGAGCCTTGCTGCTACATGGGTATTCAGTTGTCTGAAAAAACGCGTTTATTTCGGGCAGAAAAACACGTTTTGAAAAGTGTACTGTTACTGCCCCATAACTTACATGGGGTTGACCAAACTTGCAGAAACATGTTTATTTCTGCTGAAAAACATGTTTTGAACCTTTCTGCACACTGGGGTTAAGATCTGAGTGTGTGGGCTCTTCTGAGACTTGCTGCTACATGGGGATTCAGTTGTCTGAAAAAACGCGTTTATTTCGGGCTGAAAAACACGTTTTGAAAAGTGTACTGTTACTGCCCCATAACTTACATGGGGTTGACCAAACTTGCAGAAACATGTTTATTTCTGCTGAAAAACATGTTTTGACACTTTCAGCACACTGGGGTTAAGATCTGAGTGTGTGGGCTCTTCTGAGCCTTGCTGCTACATGGGTATTCAGTTGTCTGAAAAAACGCGTTTATTTCGGGCTGAAAAACACGTTTTGAAAAGTGTACTGTTACTGCCCCATAACTTACATGGGGTTGACCAAACTTGCAGAAACATGTTTATTTCTGCTGAAAAACATGTTTTGACACTTTCAGCACACTGGGGTTAAGATCTGAGTGTGTGGTCTCTTCTGAGCCTTGTTGCTACATGGGTATTCAGTTGTCTGAAAAAACGCGTTTATTTCGGGCTGAAAAACACGTTTTGAAAAGTGTACTGTTACTGCCCCATAACTTACATGGGGTTGACCAAACTTGCAGAAACATGTTTATTTCTGCTGAAAAACATGTTTTGAACCTTTCTGCACACTGGGGTTAAGATCTGAGTGTGTGGGCTCTTCTGAGCCTTGTTGCTACATGGGGATTCAGTTGTCTGAAAAAACGCATTTATTTCGGGCTGAAAAACACGTTTTGAAAAGTGTACTGTTACTGCCCCATAACTTACATGGGGTTGACCAAACTTGCAGAAACATGTTTATTTCTGCTGAAAAACATGTTTTGACACTTTCAGCACACTGGGGTTAAGATCTGAATGTGTGGGCTCTTCTGAGCCTTGTTGCTACATGGGTATTCAGTTGTCTGAAAAAACGCGTTTATTTCGGGCTGAAAAACACGTTTTGAAAAGTGTACTGTTACTGCCCCATAACTTACATGGGGTTGACCAAACTTGCAGAAACATGTTTATTTCTGCTGAAAAACATGTTTTGACACTTTCAGCACACTGGGGTTAAGATCTGAGTGTGTGGTCTCTTCTGAGCCTTGTTGCTACATGGGTATTCAGTTGTCTGAAAAAACGCGTTTATTTCGGGCTGAAAAACACGTTTTGAAAAGTGTACTGTTACTGCCCCATAACTTACATGGGGTTGACCAAACTTGCAGAAACATGTTTATTTCTGCTGAAAAACATGTTTTGAACCTTTCTGCACACTGGGGTTAAGATCTGAGTGTGTGGGCTCTTCTGAGCCTTGCTGCTACATGGGGATTCAGTTGTCTGAAAAAACGCGTTTATTTCGTGCTGAAAAACACGTTTTGCAGAGTGTACTGTTACTGCCCCATAACTTACATGGGGTTGACCAAACTTGCAGAAACATGTTTATTTCTGCTGAAAAACATGTTTTGAACCTTTCTGCACACTGGGGTTAAGATCTGAGTGTGTGGGCTCTTCTGAGACTTGCTGCTACATGGGGATTCAGTTGTCTGAAAAAACGCGTTTATTACGGGCTGAAAAACACGTTTTGAAAAGTGTACTGTTACTGCCCCATAACTTACATGGGGTTGACCAAACTTGCAGAAACATGTTTATTTCTGCTGAAAAACATGTTTTGACACTTTCAGCACACTGGGGTTAAGATCTGAGTGTGTGGGCTCTTCTGAGCCTTGCTGCTACATGGGTATTCAGTTGTCTGAAAAAACGCGTTTATTTCGGGCTGAAAAACACGTTTTGAAAAGTGTACTGTTACTGCCCCATAACTTACATGGGGTTGACCAAACTTGCAGAAACATGTTTATTTCTGCTGAAAAACATGTTTTGACACTTTCAGCACACTGGGGTTAAGATCTGAGTGTGTGGGCTCTTCTGAGCCTTGCTGCTACATGGGGATTCAGTTGTCTGAAAAAACGCGTTTATTTCGGGCTGAAAAACACGTTTTGCAGAGTGTACTGTTACTGCCCCATAACTTACATGGGGTTGACCAAACTTGCAGAAACATGTTTATTTCTGCTGAAAAACACGTTTTGACCCTTTCTGCACACTGGGGTTAAGAGCTGAGTGTGTGGGCTCTTCTGAGACTTGCTGCTACATGGGGATTCAGTTGTCTGAAAAAACGCGTTTATTTCGGGCTGAAAAACACGTTTTGAAAAGTGTACTGTTACTGCCCCATAACTTACATGGGGTTGACCAAACTTGCAGAAACATGTTTATTTCTGCTGAAAAACATGTTTTGACACTTTCAGCACACTGGGGTTAAGATCTGAGTGTGTGGGCTCTTCTGAGCCTTGCTGCTACATGGGGATTCAGTTGTCTGAAAAAACGCGTTTATTTCGGGCAGAAAAACACGTTTTGAAAAGTGTACTGTTACTGCCCCATAACTTACATGGGGTTGACCAAACTTGCAGAAACATGTTTATTTCTGCTGAAAAACATGTTTTGAACCTTTCTGCACACTGGGGTTAAGATCTGAGTGTGTGGGCTCTTCTGAGACTTGCTGCTACATGGGGATTCAGTTGTCTGAAAAAACGCGTTTATTTCGGGCTGAAAAACACGTTTTGAAAAGTGTACTGTTACTGCCCCATAACTTACATGGGGTTGACCAAACTTGCAGAAACATGTTTATTTCTGCTGAAAAACATGTTTTGACACTTTCAGCACACTCGGTTTAAGATCTGAGTGTGTGGGCTCTTCTGAGCCTTGCTGCTACATGTGTATTCAGTTGTCTGAAAAAACGCGTTTATTTCGGGCTGAAAAACACGTTTTGAAAAGTGTACTGTTACTGCCCCATAACTTACATGGGGTTGACCAAACTTGCAGAAACATGTTTATTTCTGCTGAAAAACATGTTTTGACACTTTCAGCACACTGGGGTTAAGATCTGAGTGTGTGGTCTCTTCTGAGCCTTGTTGCTACATGGGTATTCAGTTGTCTGAAAAAACGCGTTTATTTCGGGCTGAAAAACACGTTTTGAAAAGTGTACTGTTACTGCCCCATAACTTACATGGGGTTGACCAAACTTGCAGAAACATGTTTATTTCTGCTGAAAAACATGTTTTGAACCTTTCTGCACACTGGGGTTAAGATCTGAGTGTGTGGGCTCTTCTGAGCCTTGTTGCTACATGGGGATTCAGTTGTCTGAAAAAACGCATTTATTTCGGGCTGAAAAACACGTTTTGAAAAGTGTACTGTTACTGCCCCATAACTTACATAGGGTTGACCAAACTTGCAGAAACATGTTTATTTCTGCTGAAAAACATGTTTTGACACTTTCAGCACACTGGGGTTAAGATCTGAGTGTGTGGGCTCTTCTGAGCCTTGTTGCTACATGGGTATTCAGTTGTCTGAAAAAACGCGTTTATTTCGGGCTGAAAAACACGTTTTGAAAAGTGTACTGTTACTGCCCCATAACTTACATGGGGTTGACCAAACTTGCAGAAACATGTTTATTTCTGCTGAAAAACATGTTTTGACACTTTCAGCACACTGGGGTTAAGATCTGAGTGTGTGGTCTCTTCTGAGCCTTGTTGCTACATGGGTATTCAGTTGTCTGAAAAAACGCGTTTATTTCGGGCTGAAAAACACGTTTTGAAAAGTGTACTGTTACTGCCCCATAACTTACATGGGGTTGACCAAACTTGCAGAAACATGTTTATTTCTGCTGAAAAACATGTTTTGAACCTTTCTGCACACTGGGGTTAAGATCTGAGTGTGTGGGCTCTTCTGAGCCTTGCTGCTACATGGGGATTCAGTTGTCTGAAAAAACGCGTTTATTTCGTGCTGAAAAACACGTTTTGCAGAGTGTACTGTTACTGCCCCATAACTTACATGGGGTTGACCAAACTTGCAGAAACATGTTTATTTCTGCTGAAAAACACGTTTTGACCCTTTCTGCACACTGGGGTTGAGAGCTGAGTGTGTGGGCTCTTCTGAGACTTGCTGCTACATGGGGATTCAGTTGTCTGAAAAAACGCGTTTATTTCGGGCTGAAAAACACGTTTTGAAAAGTGTACTGTTACTGCCCCATAACTTACATGGGGTTGACCAAACTTGCAGAAACATGTTTATTTCTGCTGAAAAACATGTTTTGAACCTTTCTGCACACTGGGGTTAAGATCTGAGTGTGTGGGCTCTTCTGAGCCTTGCTGCTACATGGGGATTCAGTTGTCTGAAAAAACGTGTTTATTTCGTGCTGAAAAACACGTTTTGCAGAGTGTACTGTTACTGCCCCATAACTTACATGGGGTTGACCAAACTTGCAGAAACATGTTTATTTCTGCTGAAAAACACGTTTTGACCCTTTCTGCACACTGGGGTTGAGAGCTGAGTGTGTGGGCTCTTCTGAGACTTGCTGCTACATGGGGATTCAGTTGTCTGAAAAAACGCGTTTATTTCGAACTGAAAAACACGTTTTGAAAAGTGTACTGTTACTGCCCCATAACTTACATGGGGTTGACCAAACTTGCAGAAACATGTTTATTTCTGCTGAAAAACATGTTTTGACACTTTCAGCACACTGGGGTTAAGATCTGAGTATGTGGGCTCTTCTGAGCCGTGCTGCTACATGGGTATTCAGTTGTCTGAAAAAACGCGTTTATTTCGGGCTGAAAAACACGTTTTGAAAAGTGTACTGTTACTGCCCCATAACTTACATGGGGTTGACCAAACTTGCAGAAACATGTTTATTTCTGCTGAAAAACATGTATTGACACTTTCAGCACACTGGGGTTAAGATCTGAGTGTGTGGGCTCTTCTGAGCCTTGCTGCTACATGGGTATTCAGTTGTCTGAAAAAACGCGTTTATTTCGGGCTGAAAAACACGTTTTGAAAAGTGTACTGTTACTGCCCCATAACTTACATGGGGTTGACCAAACTTGCAGAAACATGTTTATTTCTGCTGAAAAACATGTTTTGAACCTTTCTGCACACTGGGGTTAAGATCTGAGTGTGTGGGCTCTTCTGAGACTTGCTGCTACATGGGGATTCAGTTGTCTGAAAAAACGCGTTTATTACGGGCTGAAAAACACGTTTTGAAAAGTGTACTGTTACTGCCCCATAACTTACATGGGGTTGACCAAACTTGCAGAAACATGTTTATTTCTGCTGAAAAACATGTTTTGACACTTTCAGCACACTGGGGTTAAGATCTGAGTGTGTGGGCTCTTCTGAGCCTTGCTGCTACATGGGTATTCAGTTGTCTGAAAAAACGCGTTTATTTCGGGCTGAAAAACACGTTTTGAAAAGTGTACTGTTACTGCCCCATAACTTACATGGGGTTGACCAAACTTGCAGAAACATGTTTATTTCTGCTGAAAAACACGTTTTGACCCTTTCTGCACACTGGGGTTGAGAGCTGAGTGTGTGGGCTCTTCTGAGACTTGCTGCTACATGGGGATTCAGTTGTCTGAAAAAACGCGTTTATTTCGAACTGAAAAACACGTTTTGAAAAGTGTACTGTTACTGCCCCATAACTTACATGGGGTTGACCAAACTTGCAGAAACATGTTTATTTCTGCTGAAAAACATGTTTTGACACTTTCAGCACACTGGGGTTAAGATCTGAGTATGTGGGCTCTTCTGAGCCGTGCTGCTACATGGGTATTCAGTTGTCTGAAAAAACGCGTTTATTTCGGGCTGAAAAACACGTTTTGAAAAGTGTACTGTTACTGCCCCATAACTTACATGGGGTTGACCAAACTTGCAGAAACATGTTTATTTCTGCTGAAAAACATGTATTGACACTTTCAGCACACTGGGGTTAAGATCTGAGTGTGTGGGCTCTTCTGAGCCTTGCTGCTACATGGGTATTCAGTTGTCTGAAAAAACGCGTTTATTTCGGGCTGAAAAACACGTTTTGAAAAGTGTACTGTTACTGCCCCATAACTTACATGGGGTTGACCAAACTTGCAGAAACATGTTTATTTCTGCTGAAAAACATGTTTTGAACCTTTCTGCACACTGGGGTTAAGATCTGAGTGTGTGGGCTCTTCTGAGACTTGCTGCTACATGGGGATTCAGTTGTCTGAAAAAACGCGTTTATTACGGGCTGAAAAACACGTTTTGAAAAGTGTACTGTTACTGCCCCATAACTTACATGGGGTTGACCAAACTTGCAGAAACATGTTTATTTCTGCTGAAAAACATGTTTTGACACTTTCAGCACACTGGGGTTAAGATCTGAGTGTGTGGGCTCTTCTGAGCCTTGCTGCTACATGGGTATTCAGTTGTCTGAAAAAACGCGTTTATTTCGGGCTGAAAAACACGTTTTGAAAAGTGTACTGTTACTGCCCCATAACTTACATGGGGTTGACCAAACTTGCAGAAACATGTTTATTTCTGCTGAAAAACATGTTTTGACACTTTCAGCACACTGGGGTTAAGATCTGAGTGTGTGGGCTCTTCTGAGCCTTGCTGCTACATGGGGATTCAGTTGTCTGAAAAAACGCGTTTATTTCGGGCTGAAAAACACGTTTTGCAGAGTGTACTGTTACTGCCCCATAACTTACATGGGGTTGACCAAACTTGCAGAAACATGTTTATTTCTGCTGAAAAACACGTTTTGACCCTTTCTGCACACTGGGGTTAAGAGCTGAGTGTGTGGGCTCTTCTGAGACTTGCTGCTACATGGGGATTCAGTTGTCTGAAAAAACGCGTTTATTTCGGGCTGAAAAACACGTTTTGAAAAGTGTACTGTTACTGCCCCATAACTTACATGGGGTTGACCAAACTTGCAGAAACATGCTTATTTCTGCTGAAAAACATGTTTTGACACTTTCAGCACACTGGGGTTAAGATCTTAGTGTGTGGGCTCTTCTGAGCCTTGCTGCTACATGGGGATTCAGTTGTCTGAAAAAACGCGTTTATTTCGGGCTGAAAAACACGTTTTGCAGAGTGTACTGTTACTGCCCCATAACTTACATGGGGTTGACCAAACTTGCAGAAACATGTTTATTTCTGCTGAAAAACACGTTTTGACCCTTTCTGCACACTGGGGTTAAGAGCTGAGTGTGTGGGCTCTTCTGAGACTTGCTGCTACATGGGGATTCAGTTGTCTGAAAAAACGCGTTTATTTCGGGCTGAAAAACACGTTTTGAAAAGTGTACTGTTACTGCCCCATAACTTACATGGGGTTGACCAAACTTGCAGAAACATGTTTATTTCTGCTGAAAAACATGTTTTGACACTTTCAGCACACTGGGGTTAAGATCTGAGTGTGTGGGCTCTTCTGAGCCTTGCTGCTACATGGGTATTCAGTTGTCTGAAAAAACGCGTTTATTTCGGGCTGAAAAACACGTTTTGAAAAGTGTACTGTTACTGCCCCATAACTTACATGGGGTTGACCAAACTTGCAGAAACATGTTTATTTCTGCTGAAAAACATGTTTTGACACTTTCAGCACACTGGGGTTAAGATCTGAGTGTGTGGGCTCTTCTGAGCCTTGCTGCTACATGGGGATTCAGTTGTCTGAAAAAACGCGTTTATTTCGGGCTGAAAAAAACGTTTTGCAGAGTGTACTGTTACTGCCCCATAACTTACATGGGGTTGACCAAACTTGCAGAAACATGTTTATTTCTGCTGAAAAACACGTTTTGACCCTTTCTGCACACTGGGGTTAAGAGCTGAGTGTGTGGGCTCTTCTGAGACTTGCTGCTACATGGGGATTCAGTTGTCTGAAAAAACGCGTTTATTTCGGGCTGAAAAACACGTTTTGAAAAGTGTACTGTTACTGCCCCATAACTTACATGGGGTTGACCAAACTTGCAGAAACATGTTTATTTCTGCTGAAAAACATGTTTTGACACTTTCAGCACACTGGGGTTAAGATCTGAGTGTGTGGGCTCTTCTGAGCCTTGCTGCTACATGGGTATTCAGTTGTCTGAAAAAACGCGTTTATTTCGGGCTGAAAAACACGTTTTGAAAAGTGTACTGTTACTGCCCCATAACTTACATGGGGTTGACCAAACTTGCAGAAACATGTTTATTTCTGCTGAAAAACACGTTTTGACCCTTTCTGCACACTGGGGTTAAGAGCTGAGTGTGTGGGCTCTTCTGAGACTTGCTGCTACATGGGGATTCAGTTGTCTGAAAAAACGCGTTGATTTCGGGCTGAAAAACACGTTTTGAAAAGTGTACTGTTACTGCCCCATAACTTACATGGGGTTGACCAAACTTGCAGAAACATGTTTATTTCTGCTGAAAAACATGTTTTGACACTTTCAGCACACTGGGGTTAAGATCTGAGTGTGTGTTCTCTTCTGAGCCTTGCTGCTACATGGGGATTCAGTTGTCTGAAAAAACGCGTTTATTTCGGGCTGAAAAACACGTTTTGCAGAGTGTACTGTTACTGCCCCATAACTTACATGGGGTTGACCAAACTTGCAGAAACATGTTTATTTCTGCTGAAAAACACGTTTTGACCCTTTCTGCACACTGGGGTTAAGATCTGAGTGTGTGGGCTCTTCTGAGCCTTGCTGCTACATGGGTATTCAGTTGTCTGAAAAAACGCGTTTATTTCGGGCTGAAAAACACGTTTTGAAAAGTGTACTGTTACTGCCCCATAACTTACATGGGGTTGACCAAACTTGCAGAAACATGTTTATTTCTGCTGAAAAACATGTTTTGAACCTTTCTGCACACTGGGGTTAAGATCTGAGTGTGTGGGCTCTTCTGAGACTTGCTGCTACATGGGGATTCAGTTGTCTGAAAAAACGCGTTTATTACGGGCTGAAAAACACATTTTGAAAAGTGTACTGTTACTGCCCCATAACTTACATGGGGTTGACCAAACTTGCAGAAACATGTTTATTTCTGCTGAAAAACATGTTTTGACACTTTCAGCACACTGGGGTTAAGATCTGAGTGTGTGGGCTCTTCTGAGCCTTGCTGCTACATGGGTATTCAGTTGTCTGAAAAAACGCGTTTATTTCGGGCTGAAAAACACGTTTTGAAAAGTGTACTGTTACTGCCCCATAACTTACATGGGGTTGACCAAACTTGCAGAAACATGTTTATTTCTGCTGAAAAACATGTTTTGACACTTTCAGCACACTGGGGTTAAGATCTGAGTGTGTGGGCTCTTCTGAGCCTTGCTGCTACATGGGGATTCAGTTGTCTGAAAAAACGCGTTTATTTCGGGCTGAAAAACACGTTTTGAAAAGTGTACTGTTACTGCCCCATAACTTACATGGGGTTGACCAAACTTGCAGAAACATGTTTATTTCTGCTGAAAAACATGTTTTGACACTTTCAGCACACTGGGGTTAAGATCTGAGTGTGTGGGCTCTTCTGAGCCTTGCTGCTACATGGGTATTCAGTTGTCTGAAAAAACGCGTTTATTTCGGGCTGAAAAACACGTTTTGAAAAGTGTACTGTTACTGCCCCATAACTTACATGGGGTTGACCAAACTTGCAGAAACATGTTTATTTCTGCTGAAAAACATGTTTTGACACTTTCAGCACACTGGGGTTAAGATCTGAGTGTGTGGGCTCTTCTGAGCCTTGCTGCTACATTGGGATTCAGTTGTCTGAAAAAACGCGTTTATTTCGGGCTGAAAAACACGTTTTGCAGAGTGTACTGTTACTGCCCCATAACTTACATGGGGTTGACCAAACTTGCAGAAACATGTTTATTTCTGCTGAAAAACACGTTTTGACCCTTTCTGCACACTGGGGTTAAGAGCTGAGTGTGTGGGCTCTTCTGAGACTTGCTGCTACATGGGGATTCAGTTGTCTGAAAAAACGCGTTTATTTCGGGCTGAAAAACACGTTTTGAAAAGTGTACTGTTACTGCCCCATAACTTACATGGGGTTGACCAAACTTGCAGAAACATGTTTATTTCTGCTGAAAAACATGTTTTGACACTTTCAGCACACTGGGGTTAAGATCTGAGTGTGTGGGCTCTTCTGAGCCTTGCTGCTACATGGGTATTCAGTTGTCTGAAAAAACGCGTTTATTTCGGGCTGAAAAACACGTTTTGAAAAGTGTACTGTTACTGCCCCATAACTTACATGGGGTTGACCAAACTTGCAGAAACATGTTTATTTCTGCTGAAAAACATGTTTTGACACTTTCAGCACACTGGGGTTAAGATCTGAGTGTGTGGGCTCTTCTGAGCCTTGTTGCTACATGGGGATTCAGTTGTCTGAAAAAACGCATTAATTTCGGGCTGAAAAACACGTTTTGAAAAGTGTACTGTTACTGCCCCATAACTTACATGGGGTTGACCAAACTTGCAGAAACATGTTTATTTCTGCTGAAAAACACGTTTTGACCCTTTCTGCACACTGGGGTTAAGAGCTGAGTGTGTGGGCTCTTCTGAGACTTGCTGCTACATGGGGATTCAGTTGTCTGAAAAAACGCGTTGATTTCGGGCTGAAAAACACGTTTTGAAAAGTGTACTGTTACTGCCCCATAACTTACATGGGGTTGACCAAACTTGCAGAAACATGTTTATTTCTGCTGAAAAACATGTTTTGACACTTTCAGCACACTGGGGTTAAGATCTGAGTGTGTGTTCTCTTCTGAGCCTTGCTGCTACATGGGGATTCAGTTGTCTGAAAAAACGCGTTTATTTCGGGCTGAAAAACACGTTTTGCAGAGTGTACTGTTACTGCCCCATAACTTACATGGGGTTGACCAAACTTGCAGAAACATGTTTATTTCTGCTGAAAAACACGTTTTGACCCTTTCTGCACACTGGGGTTAAGATCTGAGTGTGTGGGCTCTTCTGAGCCTTGCTGCTACATGGGTATTCAGTTGTCTGAAAAAACGCGTTTATTTCGGGCTGAAAAACACGTTTTGAAAAGTGTACTGTTACTGCCCCATAACTTACATGGGGTTGACCAAACTTGCAGAAACATGTTTATTTCTGCTGAAAAACATGTTTTGAACCTTTCTGCACACTGGGGTTAAGATCTGAGTGTGTGGGCTCTTCTGAGACTTGCTGCTACATGGGGATTCAGTTGTCTGAAAAAACGCGTTTATTACGGGCTGAAAAACACATTTTGAAAAGTGTACTGTTACTGCCCCATAACTTACATGGGGTTGACCAAACTTGCAGAAACATGTTTATTTCTGCTGAAAAACATGTTTTGACACTTTCAGCACACTGGGGTTAAGATCTGAGTGTGTGGGCTCTTCTGAGCCTTGCTGCTACATGGGTATTCAGTTGTCTGAAAAAACGCGTTTATTTCGGGCTGAAAAACACGTTTTGAAAAGTGTACTGTTACTGCCCCATAACTTACATGGGGTTGACCAAACTTGCAGAAACATGTTTATTTCTGCTGAAAAACATGTTTTGACACTTTCAGCACACTGGGGTTAAGATCTGAGTGTGTGGGCTCTTCTGAGCCTTGCTGCTACATGGGGATTCAGTTGTCTGAAAAAACGCGTTTATTTCGGGCTGAAAAACACGTTTTGAAAAGTGTACTGTTACTGCCCCATAACTTACATGGGGTTGACCAAACTTGCAGAAACATGTTTATTTCTGCTGAAAAACATGTTTTGACACTTTCAGCACACTGGGGTTAAGATCTGAGTGTGTGGGCTCTTCTGAGCCTTGCTGCTACATGGGTATTCAGTTGTCTGAAAAAACGCGTTTATTTCGGGCTGAAAAACACGTTTTGAAAAGTGTACTGTTACTGCCCCATAACTTACATGGGGTTGACCAAACTTGCAGAAACATGTTTATTTCTGCTGAAAAACACGTTTTGACCCTTTCTGCACACTGGGGTTAAGAGCTGAGTGTGTGGGCTCTAGTTAGCCTTGCTGTTACATGGGGATTCAGTTGTCTGAAAAAACGCGTTTATTTCGGGCTGAAAAACACGTTTTGAAAAGTGTCCTGTTACTGCCCCATAACTTACATGGGGTTGACCAAACTTGCAGAAACATGTTTATTTCTGCTGAAAAACACGTTTTGACCCTTTCTGCACACTGGGGTTAAGAGCTGAGTGTGTGGGCTCTAGTGAGCCTTGCTGTTACATGGGGATTCAGTTGTCTGAAAAAACGTGTTTATTTCGGGCTGAAAAACACGTTTCGAAAAGTGTCCTGTTACTGCCCCATAACTTACATGGGGTTGACCAAACTTGCAGAAACATGTTTATTTCTGCTGAAAAACACGTTTTGACCCTTTCTGCACACTGGGGTTAAGAGCTGAGTGTGTGGGCTCTAGTGAGCCTTGCTGTTACATGGGGATTCAGTTGTCTGAAAAAACGCGTTTATTTCGGGCTGAAAAACACGTTTCGAAAAGTGTCCTGTTACTGCCCCATAACTTACATGGGGTTGACCAAACTTGAAGAAACATGTTTATTTCTGCTGAAAAACACGTTTTGACCCTTTCTGCACACTGTGGTTAAGAGCTGAGTGTGTGGGCTCTAGTGAGCCTTGCTGTTACATGGGGATTAAGTTGTCTGAAAAAACGCGTTTATTTCGGGCTGAAAAACACGTTTTGAAATGTGTGCTGTTACTGCCCAATAACTTACATGGGGTTGACCAAACTTGCAGAAACATGTTTATTTCTGCTGAAAAACACGTTTTGACCCTTTCTGCACACTGGGGTTAAGAGCTGAGTGTGTGGGCTCTAGTGAGCCTTGCTGTTACATGGGGATTCAGTTGTCTGAAAAAACGCGTTTATTTCGGGCTGAAAAACACGTTTCGAAAAGTGTCCTGTTACTGCCCCATAACTTACATGGGGTTGACCAAACTTGCAGAAACATGTTTATTTCTGCTGAAAAACACGTTTTGACCCTTTCTGCACACTGGGGTTAAGAGCTGAGTGTGTGGGCTCTAGTGAGCCTTGCTGTTACATGGGGATTCAGTTGTCTGAAAAAACGCGTTTATTTCGGGCTGAAAAACACGTTTCGAAAAGTGTCCTGTTACTGCCCCATAACTTACATGGGGTTGACCAAACTTGAAGAAACATGTTTATTTCTGCTGAAAAACACGTTTTGACCCTTTCTGCACACTGGGGTTAAGAGCTGAGTGTGTGGGCTCTAGTGAGCCTTGCTGTTACATGGGGATTCAGTTGTCTGAAAAAACGCGTTTATTTCGGGCTGAAAAACACGTTTTGAAATGTGTCCTGTTACTGCCCCATAACTTACATGGGGTTGACCAAACTTGCAGAAACATGTTTATTTCTGCTGAAAAACACGTTTTGACCCTTTCTGCACACTGGGGTTAAGAGCTGAGTGTGTGGGCTCTTCTGAGACTTGCTGCTACATGGGGATTCAGTTGTCTGAAAAAACGCGTTTATTTCGGGCTGAAAAACACGTTTTGAAAAGTGTACTGTTACTGCCCCATAACTTACATGGGGTTGACCAAACTTGCAGAAACATGTTTATTTCTGCTGAAAAACATGTTTTGACACTTTCAGCACACTGGGGTTAAGATCTGAGTGTGTGGGCTCTTCTGAGCCTTGCTGCTACATGGGTATTCAGTTGTCTGAAAAAACGCGTTTATTTCGGGCTGAAAAACACGTTTTGAAAAGTGTACTGTTACTGCCCCATAACTTACATGGGGTTGACCAAACTTGCAGAAACATGTTTATTTCTGCTGAAAAACACGTTTTGACCCTTTCTGCACACTGGGGTTAAGAGCTGAGTGTGTGGGCTCTTCTGAGACTTGCTGCTACATGGGGATTCAGTTGTCTGAAAAAACGCGTTGATTTCGGGCTGAAAAACACGTTTTGAAAAGTGTACTGTTACTGCCCCATAACTTACATGGGGTTGACCAAACTTGCAGAAACATGTTTATTTCTGCTGAAAAACATGTTTTGACACTTTCAGCACACTGGGGTTAAGATCTGAGTGTGTGTTCTCTTCTGAGCCTTGCTGCTACATGGGGATTCAGTTGTCTGAAAAAACGCGTTTATTTCGGGCTGAAAAACACGTTTTGCAGAGTGTACTGTTACTGCCCCATAACTTACATGGGGTTGACCAAACTTGCAGAAACATGTTTATTTCTGCTGAAAAACACGTTTTGACCCTTTCTGCACACTGGGGTTAAGATCTGAGTGTGTGGGCTCTTCTGAGCCTTGCTGCTACATGGGTATTCAGTTGTCTGAAAAAACGCGTTTATTTCGGGCTGAAAAACACGTTTTGAAAAGTGTACTGTTACTGCCCCATAACTTACATGGGGTTGACCAAACTTGCAGAAACATGTTTATTTCTGCTGAAAAACATGTTTTGAACCTTTCTGCACACTGGGGTTAAGATCTGAGTGTGTGGGCTCTTCTGAGACTTGCTGCTACATGGGGATTCAGTTGTCTGAAAAAACGCGTTTATTACGGGCTGAAAAACACATTTTGAAAAGTGTACTGTTACTGCCCCATAACTTACATGGGGTTGACCAAACTTGCAGAAACATGTTTATTTCTGCTGAAAAACATGTTTTGACACTTTCAGCACACTGGGGTTAAGATCTGAGTGTGTGGGCTCTTCTGAGCCTTGCTGCTACATGGGTATTCAGTTGTCTGAAAAAACGCGTTTATTTCGGGCTGAAAAACACGTTTTGAAAAGTGTACTGTTACTGCCCCATAACTTACATGGGGTTGACCAAACTTGCAGAAACATGTTTATTTCTGCTGAAAAACATGTTTTGACACTTTCAGCACACTGGGGTTAAGATCTGAGTGTGTGGGCTCTTCTGAGCCTTGCTGCTACATGGGGATTCAGTTGTCTGAAAAAACGCGTTTATTTCGGGCTGAAAAACACGTTTTGAAAAGTGTACTGTTACTGCCCCATAACTTACATGGGGTTGACCAAACTTGCAGAAACATGTTTATTTCTGCTGAAAAACATGTTTTGACACTTTCAGCACACTGGGGTTAAGATCTGAGTGTGTGGGCTCTTCTGAGCCTTGCTGCTACATGGGTATTCAGTTGTCTGAAAAAACGCGTTTATTTCGGGCTGAAAAACACGTTTTGAAAAGTGTACTGTTACTGCCCCATAACTTACATGGGGTTGACCAAACTTGCAGAAACATGTTTATTTCTGCTGAAAAACATGTTTTGACACTTTCAGCACACTGGGGTTAAGATCTGAGTGTGTGGGCTCTTCTGAGCCTTGCTGCTACATTGGGATTCAGTTGTCTGAAAAAACGCGTTTATTTCGGGCTGAAAAACACGTTTTGCAGAGTGTACTGTTACTGCCCCATAACTTACATGGGGTTGACCAAACTTGCAGAAACATGTTTATTTCTGCTGAAAAACACGTTTTGACCCTTTCTGCACACTGGGGTTAAGAGCTGAGTGTGTGGGCTCTTCTGAGACTTGCTGCTACATGGGGATTCAGTTGTCTGAAAAAACGCGTTTATTTCGGGCTGAAAAACACGTTTTGAAAAGTGTACTGTTACTGCCCCATAACTTACATGGGGTTGACCAAACTTGCAGAAACATGTTTATTTCTGCTGAAAAACATGTTTTGACACTTTCAGCACACTGGGGTTAAGATCTGAGTGTGTGGGCTCTTCTGAGCCTTGCTGCTACATGGGTATTCAGTTGTCTGAAAAAACGCGTTTATTTCGGGCTGAAAAACACGTTTTGAAAAGTGTACTGTTACTGCCCCATAACTTACATGGGGTTGACCAAACTTGCAGAAACATGTTTATTTCTGCTGAAAAACATGTTTTGACACTTTCAGCACACTGGGGTTAAGATCTGAGTGTGTGGGCTCTTCTGAGCCTTGTTGCTACATGGGGATTCAGTTGTCTGAAAAAACGCATTAATTTCGGGCTGAAAAACACGTTTTGAAAAGTGTACTGTTACTGCCCCATAACTTACATGGGGTTGACCAAACTTGCAGAAACATGTTTATTTCTGCTGAAAAACACGTTTTGACCCTTTCTGCACACTGGGGTTAAGAGCTGAGTGTGTGGGCTCTTCTGAGACTTGCTGCTACATGGGGATTCAGTTGTCTGAAAAAACGCGTTGATTTCGGGCTGAAAAACACGTTTTGAAAAGTGTACTGTTACTGCCCCATAACTTACATGGGGTTGACCAAACTTGCAGAAACATGTTTATTTCTGCTGAAAAACATGTTTTGACACTTTCAGCACACTGGGGTTAAGATCTGAGTGTGTGTTCTCTTCTGAGCCTTGCTGCTACATGGGGATTCAGTTGTCTGAAAAAACGCGTTTATTTCGGGCTGAAAAACACGTTTTGCAGAGTGTACTGTTACTGCCCCATAACTTACATGGGGTTGACCAAACTTGCAGAAACATGTTTATTTCTGCTGAAAAACACGTTTTGACCCTTTCTGCACACTGGGGTTAAGATCTGAGTGTGTGGGCTCTTCTGAGCCTTGCTGCTACATGGGTATTCAGTTGTCTGAAAAAACGCGTTTATTTCGGGCTGAAAAACACGTTTTGAAAAGTGTACTGTTACTGCCCCATAACTTACATGGGGTTGACCAAACTTGCAGAAACATGTTTATTTCTGCTGAAAAACATGTTTTGAACCTTTCTGCACACTGGGGTTAAGATCTGAGTGTGTGGGCTCTTCTGAGACTTGCTGCTACATGGGGATTCAGTTGTCTGAAAAAACGCGTTTATTACGGGCTGAAAAACACATTTTGAAAAGTGTACTGTTACTGCCCCATAACTTACATGGGGTTGACCAAACTTGCAGAAACATGTTTATTTCTGCTGAAAAACATGTTTTGACACTTTCAGCACACTGGGGTTAAGATCTGAGTGTGTGGGCTCTTCTGAGCCTTGCTGCTACATGGGTATTCAGTTGTCTGAAAAAACGCGTTTATTTCGGGCTGAAAAACACGTTTTGAAAAGTGTACTGTTACTGCCCCATAACTTACATGGGGTTGACCAAACTTGCAGAAACATGTTTATTTCTGCTGAAAAACATGTTTTGACACTTTCAGCACACTGGGGTTAAGATCTGAGTGTGTGGGCTCTTCTGAGCCTTGCTGCTACATGGGGATTCAGTTGTCTGAAAAAACGCGTTTATTTCGGGCTGAAAAACACGTTTTGAAAAGTGTACTGTTACTGCCCCATAACTTACATGGGGTTGACCAAACTTGCAGAAACATGTTTATTTCTGCTGAAAAACATGTTTTGACACTTTCAGCACACTGGGGTTAAGATCTGAGTGTGTGGGCTCTTCTGAGCCTTGCTGCTACATGGGTATTCAGTTGTCTGAAAAAACGCGTTTATTTCGGGCTGAAAAACACGTTTTGAAAAGTGTACTGTTACTGCCCCATAACTTACATGGGGTTGACCAAACTTGCAGAAACATGTTTATTTCTGCTGAAAAACACGTTTTGACCCTTTCTGCACACTGGGGTTAAGAGCTGAGTGTGTGGGCTCTAGTTAGCCTTGCTGTTACATGGGGATTCAGTTGTCTGAAAAAACGCGTTTATTTCGGGCTGAAAAACACGTTTTGAAAAGTGTCCTGTTACTGCCCCATAACTTACATGGGGTTGACCAAACTTGCAGAAACATGTTTATTTCTGCTGAAAAACACGTTTTGACCCTTTCTGCACACTGGGGTTAAGAGCTGAGTGTGTGGGCTCTAGTGAGCCTTGCTGTTACATGGGGATTCAGTTGTCTGAAAAAACGTGTTTATTTCGGGCTGAAAAACACGTTTCGAAAAGTGTCCTGTTACTGCCCCATAACTTACATGGGGTTGACCAAACTTGCAGAAACATGTTTATTTCTGCTGAAAAACACGTTTTGACCCTTTCTGCACACTGGGGTTAAGAGCTGAGTGTGTGGGCTCTAGTGAGCCTTGCTGTTACATGGGGATTCAGTTGTCTGAAAAAACGCGTTTATTTCGGGCTGAAAAACACGTTTCGAAAAGTGTCCTGTTACTGCCCCATAACTTACATGGGGTTGACCAAACTTGAAGAAACATGTTTATTTCTGCTGAAAAACACGTTTTGACCCTTTCTGCACACTGTGGTTAAGAGCTGAGTGTGTGGGCTCTAGTGAGCCTTGCTGTTACATGGGGATTAAGTTGTCTGAAAAAACGCGTTTATTTCGGGCTGAAAAACACGTTTTGAAATGTGTGCTGTTACTGCCCAATAACTTACATGGGGTTGACCAAACTTGCAGAAACATGTTTATTTCTGCTGAAAAACACGTTTTGACCCTTTCTGCACACTGGGGTTAAGAGCTGAGTGTGTGGGCTCTAGTGAGCCTTGCTGTTACATGGGGATTCAGTTGTCTGAAAAAACGCGTTTATTTCGGGCTGAAAAACACGTTTCGAAAAGTGTCCTGTTACTGCCCCATAACTTACATGGGGTTGACCAAACTTGCAGAAACATGTTTATTTCTGCTGAAAAACACGTTTTGACCCTTTCTGCACACTGGGGTTAAGAGCTGAGTGTGTGGGCTCTAGTGAGCCTTGCTGTTACATGGGGATTCAGTTGTCTGAAAAAACGCGTTTATTTCGGGCTGAAAAACACGTTTCGAAAAGTGTCCTGTTACTGCCCCATAACTTACATGGGGTTGACCAAACTTGAAGAAACATGTTTATTTCTGCTGAAAAACACGTTTTGACCCTTTCTGCACACTGGGGTTAAGAGCTGAGTGTGTGGGCTCTAGTGAGCCTTGCTGTTACATGGGGATTCAGTTGTCTGAAAAAACGCGTTTATTTCGGGCTGAAAAACACGTTTTGAAATGTGTCCTGTTACTGCCCCATAACTTACATGGGGTTGACCAAACTTGCAGAAACATGTTTATTTCTGCTGAAAAACACGTTTTGACCCTTTCTGCACACTGGGGTTAAGAGCTGAGTGTGTGGGCTCTAGTTAGCCTTGCTGTTACATGGGGATTCAGTTGTCTGAAAAAACGCGTTTATTTCGGGCTGAAAAACACGTTTTGAAAAGTGTCCTGTTACTGCCCCATAACTTACATGGGGTTGACCAAACTTGCAGAAACATGTTTATTTCTGCTGAAAAACACGTTTTGACCCTTTCTGCACACTGGGGTTAAGAGCTGAGTGTGTGGGCTCTAGTGAGCCTTGCTGTTACATGGGGATTCAGTTGTCTGAAAAAACGCGTTTATTTCGGGCTGAAAAACACGTTTTGAAATGTGTGCTGTTACTGCCCAATAACTTACATGGGGTTGACCAAACTTGCAGAAACATGTTTATTTCTGCTGAAAAACACGTTTTGACCCTTTCTGCACACTGGGGTTAAGAGCTGAGTGTGTGGGCTCTAGTGAGCCTTGCTGTTACATGGGGATTCAGTTGTCTGAAAAAACGCGTTTATTTCGGGCTGAAAAACACGTTTCGAAAAGTGTCCTGTTACTGCCCCATAACTTACATGGGGTTGACCAAACTTGAAGAAACATGTTTATTTCTGCTGAAAAACACGTTTTGACCCTTTCTGCACACTGGGGTTAAGAGCTGAGTGTGTGGGCTCTAGTGAGCCTTGCTGTTACATGGGGATTCAGTTGTCTGAAAAAACGCGTTTATTTCGGGCTGAAAAACACGTTTCGAAAAGTGTCCTGTTACTGCCCCATAACTTACATGGGGTTGACCAAACTTGCAGAAACATGTTTATTTCTGCTGAAAAACATGTTTTGACACTTTCAGCACACTGGGGTTAAGATCTGAGTGTGTGGGCTCTTCTGAGCCTTGCTGCTACATGGGGATTCAGTTGTCTGAAAAAACGCGTTTATTTCGGGCTGAAAAACACGTTTTGCAGAGTGTACTGTTACTGCCCCATAACTTACATGGGGTTGACCAAACTTGCAGAAACATGTTTATTTCTGCTGAAAAACACGTTGTAGCGGTGAGGCTTAATAATAATGCAGAATTAAGTGTTTCTGAGCTTTCCCAAATTAGGCCTCATTTCTCTGTTCATCTCTGTGGTGCAGCCACAGAGAAACCATTCATGCAAGGTGATTTAAGGTCCAAGGACAGCTCCCAAAGGGGGATGCACTTAGCTAAGCCTGGCTATCATGATCAATGGTCACCCATTGGCGCCTATCTGTCTAGGGAGTGCGAGTTGGACATCTGGATTGCATTCCTAAGTGTCAGGACTAAGTGACTCATATCTCACCTTGATCAACCAATCAGGGACCGGTAGGGCCGAGTAACCCACGTGGGACTCTGATGCCCATGGAACTTTCAGCCAATCAATGAGCTGAAGTTCCTCCAGGTAAAAACAGGCAACACAGAGAGCCTGGGAGATTCAACAAGATTCAGATTCAGATTCAACAATTCTAAAGGGAATTCAAAGGAGAATTCCAGGGCAGGACGGCCCAGGAGCAGAAGGCTCCCAAGGGCAGGACATTCTCGCAGCGCGCCTCCTGACCATCCTGAGACTCAGCCCGGACAACCACGGAACGGCCAGTGTGTCCGAGTGCCAGAACTTTCCTTTGTTCTAAGAGTCTAGAGTGGAGGTTGCCAGAGAGTAACCAGCAGCAGGCCTCGTGAACAGGTCGGAACTGTGGACAGCTGAATCACTATTCAGAACTAGCTCTTCATCATAAACGAACTGGTCCTCTTCCTGACTGCTGGGACCCACAGTCATCTTTTCTCCTGTGCACAAACTTTGCTAGTTAATGCCAACAGTGAGCATCAGCAGCGCACCGTCGCAAGCCGCACAGCACAGCCTGGCACGGAGCCAGAGAGCGCGGATTGGACAGCAACAGCCTGCAACTGTTTCTTTGTGCCCGCAGGAGATCTGAATCCCCAGAGATTGGATGAGTATTCAACTTCAATGCATTACAGCTCGAGAATTCAATTGTTATCCAAACCAGTTGATATCAATTTAATTCCTAAGAGTTATGTACTTGTTTGAGTATCTAATGTAGAAGTTGTAACCAAGTTCACTTTACGAAACGGTCTTAATGAATGATATACTGAACGTATTTCCTCTTGATGTGTAACTCTTTGTAACTGACCGAATATACCTTTTGTATTCTGATAACCCTCTCGATAAGATCTGTTAGGTTTATATGCATATTCTATGTATTAATAAATGTATCCTCGTGTATTAGTACCTGTGTGTGTGCGTTGTTTGAGTTATGTCACATGGTTGGACTCTAAAGCCATCAAAAGAATCAACTTTGTGATTTACTGCTACAATTAAAAATTGTCTCAGTAAATGCCCAAACCCTACAGAACTGGTGCCTTCAGAGAGCCACTATGATTACATATTTGGCGTCCCTGAACCGGTTTTCTCTACATTTATTTGGCGTCCCTGGCACGGGCGTGGCAAGACTGAAATGAGTCAACCAAGCGGAATAATTCAATATAAAACGCCGCGGGTTTCATACACGACAATACAGTGTGCTGAAAGCCGAAAGAAAAAGTTCCCCTTGCTCTTTAAGCAGTGCTTGATTGTTTTGTGATCTTTTGCGATCTACCGGGTTGATTGCATACTTGATCTTGTGGTTTTCTGTGGTAAAACTGTGATTTCGTACTTAAAAGTAATACTCTTTAAGTTTAACGATGGTTGCTAAAAGGTCTGAATTCGAGTCGCTATTAAGCACTCTCTCTAGCAGCGACAGGTCTGACCACGATCTCTTCCATATCTCCGTCAGCGGAGAAGCTAGGAGAATAAATCTCCATTCTCTGAGAGAGCTAGCGAAGGACATAGAGAGATTTGACCCCGCAGTGTCTGAGAATAATATCGAGAGTTATATTCAAGACCTCAGGTATAACCTGCAGTACCTGCCAAACGCCACAGAACAGGAGAAAGTGTTTCTGGTCAGGAAAACTACCAGCAGAGCTGTACATGAGTGGATGGCTAGGCAGATGAAAGAAGTCTGTAATGACTTTGAGCAGCTATGTCAAGCACTTATCGAAGAATACAGTGCGTTTATTGACCCGACTGCCGCGATAGCCGCCGCTCTTAACATTAAGCACGAGAGAGCAGAGTCCCCTCGCAAATATTACGAGAGACTTAGACGAACTTATTTTGAAGGGCGAAATGATGAGGGTTGCGAAGAGAACACACATTTCAAGGGTTTATTCATTGCGAATCTCCACCCGTCAGTCAGAAAGATGATCTTAATGCATACAGATGCACAGACCATGAAAATGACTGATATCAAGAGATTCGTGCAGAAAGCCTGGGAGTATGATGTCCAAAGTCGCTCTGAGCAAAAAGTTGCTAAAGCGACTGCGTTCGCCGTCAGAGCCAGCAGGCTTAATTCCCCCCTGCTCGAAGGAGCACAGGCTCCTGAGCTGGCTAAGCCCCGTTCCAAAGCAGGCACACTGGACCGCACCCAGCGTCCTAAGTGCCATGAGAACACCAGGGGAGGGAAAGGGCTAGAAAAAACTGAACAAAAGGATTCAGTAGCCGCCCGCCTGGCCAGGCTTGAACAAGCTTTATTAGGACAGGGACAACCGCTCCCGAAGGCTGCCGGAAGCGTGAATGAGCTGATACTCTCCACTGGAGGAGGCGGAGACCCGCCCCCTCTCCCTCCCTCAGTCTATCTGATTGAGCGGAAGAGTTCCTGCCTGGATGAGGTCAGCCACTCCCAAGTGAGTGCTGACTCCACCCCTGAAGTCACAGAGCAGGCAGTAAAACGCAGAGGAAAAGCAAGAAGCTTTTACCTCAAGGCTGCCATGGGAGATGTCTTACCCAGTGAGACACTGATTGACACTGAGGTTGAAAGGTGTTTGATGTCACACGGCAAGCTCAAACGGGTAGAAAAAGAAAAGGGCATGCGACTCAGAGAGGAACCTTTGGTGAATCACCAGAAAGGCAAGGTGTGGAAACAGGTCAAGGCTCCTAAGCCTTCTGTACAGAAGGAAAGGGGGGCCAAGAGGCAGACTGTGCTCACACAGTGCCCACCGAACACAGAAGCCTATGCGGAGATTCCTTCTGTTCCCTCTGGACAAGAAATAAAAATATTTCCTTGTTCCCCAGATATACAGGGAAGTCGTGTCCCGGCTGAGGTCACAACAGCCTCCATGCCACAGGAGCGGTGCTCCAAGCAGCCGCCTGATCCACCAGGTAAAGCACACCCCTTTTACGTCCCTAAAGAGGAGCAGATCTCCCCACCTGGCGATGAAAAGGAGCTTTCCCTGTGCACCCTGGCACCCAAGAGGGTTCAGGACCACCACCCTGCAGTGGTGGAAGGGATCCAGATGGCAGGAGAGCAGGTTGGTGATGTAGCCTTCACCCTTAGCCCTGAGAGGTCCTCTATTAGTGAGGATCTGCTTGAGCAGCTGTCACAGGGCCACCGCCAGGTGCCACTGGTGCAACATTCACAGGTTAGACAGGAGGTCCAGCTGGACGCTGAGACTACTGCGCTGTGGACACACCTGATCCCAGATGCCGATTCCCTCTGCTGTGACCCAGGGAACCTACAGTCAGGTAACATTGTTTCTCACAACTACCAGGTAGTGAGTGAGACTGACCTGATTGTTCCTGCCTCAACGGCAGGGTTGCCTACACACCCAGTCCCCCAGAAGGGACAGGGAATGAAAGCCGAGCTGGTTTTCTTACAGCCACCAGCTCAGTTTGTCAGTCTGAGTCTGACCAACAGTGGTTCAGCCAGACTGGAGCTGGATGGTCAAGCCACCCGCCTGCCAGTGCAGGACATCGCAAAGAGAGGTGTCAGAATCCCCGCCTGCACTGACATGGGCCTGGTGAGTGATAGTGAGTTCAAAGACAGTGAACTAGCTATCCCAGTGCTGGGGCAGCTCCCTGAACCCCTAGCGAGGGAAAGGGGGAGCGAGCAGGTGTCCTACACCCAAGCCCAGCGAACGATTGTAAACATGCCGATAGAGGGATTCCTCAATCAGGAAGTGTGCAGGGTGGACCTGAACAGTGAGAATGGGATAACAATCCCAGATCACTCAGGTGCTCCAGATGACCACTCAGCCGAGGGTCAGGCATGCTCCACCGCTGCACCGCCCCCTGCAGGGTTCCTAGAGCACAGGCATGAACAAATCGAAAAAGCAGATGCCCTGGAAAAGGAGGAGCAGCATCAGCCGCTGCGTCAGATCTCCCCAGATTTCCAGGATGTTGGTGCCCAAGATGCCACATGGCATACTGAGAAAGACACCATGTACATGCTGCGCCAGCTTAGAAAGGCAACAGTCACTCAGAAGGAGATGACTGGGATCAACCACCCGAAAAGACTTTTGGGAGGACTGATTGCTGCCACCACTGTTGTGCATTTGCTATTTCTGGTAGGTTTGTGTGCTACTGGCACTCTCACCCTGACTTCCCCAAGAAGGCAGGGGTCAGAGATGCCAGAGGGTAGTGACAGACTGTATCAACAGCAGCAAAAGTTGGAAAGCTTAGGGAAAAC
Organism: Lepisosteus oculatus; assembly: GCF_040954835.1. Lineage (NCBI taxonomy): Eukaryota > Metazoa > Chordata > Actinopteri > Semionotiformes > Lepisosteidae > Lepisosteus > Lepisosteus oculatus. The sequence goes on along the minus strand of NW_027167795.1, from coordinate 43,668 downwards.
CCTACAGGCAACCTCCTATGCAACAGGGTTAAACCTTATTCCCCAAACAGTGGACATGATTGCCGGTGTTATACAGTGGGTTTATGCTTGTGTGCAACAGGCCAGAATGTTGACACAAGACCTGTTAAGGGAGTTTAGTGCCACTGTAGCCAGTCTAACCACGGCACAAATCCCAACCCACTTGATTCCACTCTTCTCAGTAGAGGAGTGTGTGACATTAACCCCATCGCTCATAGCTCACCCAGAAGGCAATCCAAGATTGAATTCGGTTCCAAATCTTGAGATGGGTATGGCTACCAAAGCTATCCATTGGCTGTGTCTAAACGATTCACCAATGAAGGGTGTAAAGCTACTAATGAGCAGAGGGAGGTTAATGAACCCCATGAAGAGCAGGTGGGAAGTAAATGGCTGGTCAGCACACCACATTTAACTGACACTATGACTTGTGACGGGCATGATACAGCTACCACAATGCAGCTATCTAACCAATAATTTTCCTGTAAGTTCCCGAGGAGGCCATAGTACAGCATGAACTTAACACTGTACGGTCTGGAACCAGACAACATAAGACCAAACTTGAGGTCATGGATGCCTTCAGGTGCCACACTATTGAATTGGATAGAAATCTAAGAAACAGTAAGCCCTGAAGAGGTACAGGTAGTTGAGTTTGCTTTAATGGAACAAACCTCCAAATCACCCTAGCAGATACCCAACACAGGTGTTGTGGTTTATCGGGGGGCTGGGAACAGGAACTGGTGTTATTGTAACACTACTGCCAGGTAGCTGGATCATGACTGACAGTGTACTCTGAATGATGTAGTCTCACATCAAGATGTACTCTGGGTAGCATGAATGAGTCAAAGGTAGCATGCCAAAAGAAAGGAAGTTACTTCTTCCCAAATATCTACTACAGAGGTATCAGATATTGACAGTGAACTTCCTGATGTGTAATTCCTAGACTTAGATAATGTATCCTACCGTGTTTATACATACTCCAGATGTTATTCATCCTGTTTGTATCCAATGCTGGTTCCAGTATGAATTCTCGAGGAGTAATGTGGACATTTAAGGTTAATGTTCTAATGGCAAGGGACATCACTTAACTCTGTTTTGTTTTGAAGGCAACAATGCCTCGGGACCTCGTGGCCTTCAAAAAGGGGGGATATGTAGCGGTGAGGCTTAATAATAATGCAGAATTAAGTGTTTCTGAGCTTTCCCAAATTAGGCCTCATTTCTCTGTTCATCTCTGTGGTGCAGCCACAGAGAAACCATTCATGCAAGGTGATTTAAGGTCCAAGGACAGCTCCCAAAGGGGGATGCACTTAGCTAAGCCTGGCTATCATGATCAATGGTCACCCATTGGCGCCTATCTGTCTAGGGAGTGCGAGTTGGACATCTGGATTGCATTCCTAAGTGTCAGGACTAAGTGACTCATATCTCACCTTGATCAACCAATCAGGGACCGGTAGGGCCGAGTAACCCACGTGGGACTCTGATGCCCATGGAACTTTCAGCCAATCAATGAGCTGAAGTTCCTCCAGGTAAAAACAGGCAACACAGAGAGCCTGGGAGATTCAACAAGATTCAGATTCAGATTCAACAATTCTAAAGGGAATTCAAAGGAGAATTCCAGGGCAGGACGGCCCAGGAGCAGAAGGCTCCCAAGGGCAGGACATTCTCGCAGCGCGCCTCCTGACCATCCTGAGACTCAGCCCGGACAACCACGGAACGGCCAGTGTGTCCGAGTGCCAGAACTTTCCTTTGTTCTAAGAGTCTAGAGTGGAGGTTGCCAGAGAGTAACCAGCAGCAGGCCTCGTGAACAGGTCGGAACTGTGGACAGCTGAATCACTATTCAGAACTAGCTCTTCATCATAAACGAACTGGTCCTCTTCCTGACTTGCTGGGACCCACAGTCATCTTTTCTCCTGTGCACAAACTTTGCTAGTTAATGCCAACAGTGAGCATCAGCAGCGCACCGTCGCAAGCCGCACAGCACAGCCTGGCACGGAGCCAGAGAGCGCGGATTGGACAGCAACAGCCTGCAACTGTTTCTTTGTGCCCGCAGGAGATCTGAATCCCCAGAGATTGGATGAGTATTCAACTTCAATGCATTACAGCTCGAGAATTCAATTGTTATCCAAACCAGTTGATATCAATTTAATTCCTAAGAGTTATGTACTTGTTTGAGTATCTAATGTAGAAGTTGTAACCAAGTTCACTTTACGAAACGGTCTTAATGAATGATATACTGAACGTATTTCCTCTTGATGTGTAACTCTTTGTAACTGACCGAATATACCTTTTGTATTCTGATAACCCTCTCGATAAGATCTGTTAGGTTTATATGCATATTCTATGTATTAATAAATGTATCCTCGTGTATTAGTACCTGTGTGTGTGCGTTGTTTGAGTTATGTCACATGGTTGGACTCTAAAGCCATCAAAAGAATCAACTTTGTGATTTACTGCTACAATTAAAAATTGTCTCAGTAAATGCCCAAACCCTACAGAACTGGTGCCTTCAGAGAGCCACTATGATTACATATTTGGCGTCCCTGAACCGGTGTTCTCTACAACGTTTTGACCCTTTCTGCACACTGGGGTTAAGAGCTGAGTGTGTGGGCTCTTCTGAGACTTGCTGCTACATGGGGATTCAGTTGTCTGAAAAAACACGTTTATTTCGGGCTGAAAAACACGTTTTGAAAAGTGTACTGTTACTGCCCCATAACTTACATGGGGTTGACCAAACTTGCAGAAACATGTTTATTTCTGCTGAAAAACATGTTTTGACACTTTCAGCACACTGGGGTTAAGATCTGAGTGTGTGGGCTCTTCTGAGCCTTGCTGCTACATGGGTATTCAGTTGTCTGAAAAAACGCGTTTATTTCGGGCTGAAAAACACGTTTTGAAATGTGTGCTGTTACTGCCCCATAACTTACATGGGGTTGACCAAACTTGCAGAAACATGTTTATTTCTGCTGAAAAACACGTTTTGACCCTTTCTGCACACTGGGGTTAAGAGCTGAGTGTGTGGGCTCTAGTGAGCCTTGCTGTTACATGGGGATTCAGTTGTCTGAAAAAACGCGTTTATTTCGGGCTGAAAAACACGTTTTGAAATGTGTCCTGTTACTGCCCCATAACTTACATGGGGTTGACCAAACTTGCAGAAACATGTTTATTTCTGCTGAAAAACACGTTTTGACCCTTTCTGCACACTGGGGTTAAGAGCTGAGTGTGTGGGCTCTTCTGAGACTTGCTGCTACATGGGGATTCAGTTGTCTGAAAAAACGCGTTTATTTCGGGCTGAAAAACACGTTTTGAAAAGTGTACTGTTACTGCCCCATAACTTACATGGGGTTGACCAAACTTGCAGAAACATGTTTATTTCTGCTGAAAAACATGTTTTGACACTTTCAGCACACTGGGGTTAAGATCTGAGTGTGTGGGCTCTTCTGAGCCTTGCTGCTACATGGGTATTCAGTTGTCTGAAAAAACGCGTTTATTTCGGGCTGAGAAACACGTTTTGAAAAGTGTACTGTTACTGCCCCATAACTTACATGGGGTTGACCAAACTTGCAGAAACATGTTTATTTCTGCTGAAAAACATGTTTTGACACTTTCAGCACACTGGGGTTAAGATCTGAGTGTGTGGGCTCTTCTGAGCCTTGTTGCTACATGGGGATTCAGTTGTCTGAAAAAACTCATTAATTTCGGGCTGAAAAACACGTTTTGAAAAGTGTACTGTTACTGCCCCATAACTTACATGTGGTTGACCAAACTTGCAGAAACATGTTTATTTCTGCTGAAAAACATGTTTTGACACTTTCAGCACACTGGGGTTAAGATCTGAGTGTGTGGGCTCTTCTGAGCCTTGCTGCTACATGGGGATTCAGTTGTCTGAAAAAACGCGTTTATTTCGGGCTGAAAAACACGTTTTGCAGAGTGTACTGTTACTGCCCCATAACTTACATGGGGTTGACCAAACTTGCAGAAACATGTTTATTTCTGCTGAAAAACACGTTTTGACCCTTTCTGCACACTGGGGTTAAGATCTGAGTGTGTGGGCTCTTCTGAGCCTTGCTGCTACATGGGTATTCAGTTGTCTGAAAAAACGCGTTTATTTCGGGCTGAAAAACACGTTTTGAAAAGTGTACTGTTACTGCCCCATAACTTACATGGGGTTGACCAAACTTGCAGAAACATGTTTATTTCTGCTGAAAAACATGTTTTGAACCTTTCTGCACACTGGGGTTAAGATCTGAGTGTGTGGGCTCTTCTGAGCCTTGCTGCTACATGGGGATTCAGTTGTCTGAAAAAACGCGTTTATTTCGGGCTGAAAAACACGTTTTGAAAAGTGTACTGTTACTGCCCCATAACTTACATGGGGTTGACCAAACTTGCAGAAACATGTTTATTTCTGCTGAAAAACACGTTTTGACCCTTTCTGCACACTGGGGTTAAGAGCTGAGTGTGTGGGCTCTAGTTAGCCTTGCTGTTACATGGGGATTCAGTTGTCTGAAAAAACGCGTTTATTTCGGGCTGAAAAACACGTTTTGAAATGTGTGCTGTTACTGCCCAATAACTTACATGGGGTTGACCAAACTTGCAGAAACATGTTTATTTCTGCTGAAAAACACGTTTTGACCCTTTCTGCACACTGGGGTTAAGAGCTGAGTGTGTGGGCTCTAGTGAGCCTTGCTGTTACATGGGGATTCAGTTGTCTGAAAAAACGCGTTTATTTCGGGCTGAAAAACACGTTTCGAAAAGTGTCCTGTTACTGCCCCATAACTTACATGGGGTTGACCAAACTTGAAGAAACATGTTTATTTCTGCTGAAAAACACGTTTTGACCCTTTCTGCACACTGGGGTTAAGAGCTGAGTGTGTGGGCTCTAGTGAGCCTTGCTGTTACATGGGGATTCAGTTGTCTGAAAAAACGCGTTTATTTCGGGCTGAAAAACACGTTTCGAAAAGTGTCCTGTTACTGCCCCATAACTTACATGGGGTTGACCAAACTTGCAGAAACATGTTTATTTCTGCTGAAAAACACGTTTTGACCCTTTCTGCACACTGGGGTTAAGAGCTGAGTGTGTGGGCTCTAGTTAGCCTTGCTGTTACATGGGGATTCAGTTGTCTGAAAAAACGCGTTTATTTCGGGCTGAAAAACACGTTTTGAAAAGTGTCCTGTTACTGCCCCATAACTTACATGGGGTTGACCAAACTTGCAGAAACATGTTTATTTCTGCTGAAAAACACGTTTTGACCCTTTCTGCACACTGGGGTTAAGAGCTGAGTGTGTGGGCTCTAGTGAGCCTTGCTGTTACATGGGGATTCAGTTGTCTGAAAAAACGTGTTTATTTCGGGCTGAAAAACATGTTTCGAAAAGTGTCCTGTTACTGCCCCATAACTTACATGGGGTTGACCAAACTTGCAGAAACATGTTTATTTCTGCTGAAAAACACGTTTTGACCCTTTCTGCACACTGGGGTTAAGAGCTGAGTGTGTGGGCTCTAGTGAGCCTTGCTGTTACATGGGGATTCAGTTGTCTGAAAAAACGCGTTTATTTCGGGCTGAAAAACACGTTTCGAAAAGTGTCCTGTTACTGCCCCATAACTTACATGGGGTTGACCAAACTTGAAGAAACATGTTTATTTCTGCTGAAAAACACGTTTTGACCCTTTCTGCACACTGGGGTTAAGAGCTGAGTGTGTGGGCTCTAGTGAGCCTTGCTGTTACATGGGGATTAAGTTGTCTGAAAAAACGCGTTTATTTCGGGCTGAAAAACACGTTTTGAAATGTGTGCTGTTACTGCCCAATAACTTACATGGGGTTGACCAAACTTGCAGAAACATGTTTATTTCTGCTGAAAAACACGTTTTGACCCTTTCTGCACACTGGGGTTAAGAGCTGAGTGTGTGGGCTCTAGTGAGCCTTGCTGTTACATGGGGATTCAGTTGTCTGAAAAAACGCGTTTATTTCGGGCTGAAAAACACGTTTCGAAAAGTGTCCTGTTACTGCCCCATAACTTACATGGGGTTGACCAAACTTGCAGAAACATGTTTATTTCTGCTGAAAAACACGTTTTGACCCTTTCTGCACACAGGGGTTAAGAGCTGAGTGTGTGGGCTCTAGTGAGCCTTGCTGTTACATGGGGATTCAGTTGTCTGAAAAAACGCGTTTATTTCGGGCTGAAAAACACGTTTCGAAAAGTGTCCTGTTACTGCCCCATAACTTACATGGGGTTGACCAAACTTGAAGAAACATGTTTATTTCTGCTGAAAAACACGTTTTAACCCTTTCTGCACACTGGGGTTAAGAGCTGAGTGTGTGGGCTCTAGTGAGCCTTGCTGTTACATGGGGATTCAGTTGTCTGAAAAAACGCGTTTATTTCGGGCTGAAAAACACGTTTTGAAAAGTGTCCTGTTACTGCCCCATAACTTACATGGGGTTGACCAAACTTGCAGAAACATGTTTATTTCTGCTGAAAAACACGTTTTGACCCTTTCTGCACACTGGGGTTAAGAGCTGAGTGTGTGGGCTCTAGTGAGCCTTGCTGTTACATGGGGATTCAGTTGTCTGAAAAAACGTGTTTATTTCGGGCTGAAAAACATGTTTCGAAAAGTGTCCTGTTACTGCCCCATAACTTACATGGGGTTGACCAAACTTGCAGAAACATGTTTATTTCTGCTGAAAAACACGTTTTGACCCTTTCTGCACACTGGGGTTAAGAGCTGAGTGTGTGGGCTCTAGTGAGCCTTGCTGTTACATGGGGATTCAGTTGTCTGAAAAAACGCGTTTATTTCGGGCTGAAAAACACGTTTCGAAAAGTGTCCTGTTACTGCCCCATAACTTACATGGGGTTGACCAAACTTGAAGAAACATGTTTATTTCTGCTGAAAAACACGTTTTGACCCTTTCTGCACACTGGGGTTAAGAGCTGAGTGTGTGGGCTCTAGTGAGCCTTGCTGTTACATGGGGATTAAGTTGTCTGAAAAAACGCGTTTATTTCGGGCTGAAAAACACGTTTTGAAATGTGTGCTGTTACTGCCCAATAACTTACATGGGGTTGACCAAACTTGCAGAAACATGTTTATTTCTGCTGAAAAACACGTTTTGACCCTTTCTGCACACTGGGGTTAAGAGCTGAGTGTGTGGGCTCTAGTGAGCCTTGCTGTTACATGGGGATTCAGTTGTCTGAAAAAACGCGTTTATTTCGGGCTGAAAAACACGTTTCGAAAAGTGTCCTGTTACTGCCCCATAACTTACATGGGGTTGACCAAACTTGCAGAAACATGTTTATTTCTGCTGAAAAACACGTTTTGACCCTTTCTGCACACTGGGGTTAAGAGCTGAGTGTGTGGGCTCTAGTGAGCCTTGCTGTTACATGGGGATTCAGTTGTCTGAAAAAACGCGTTTATTTCGGGCTGAAAAACACGTTTCGAAAAGTGTCCTGTTACTGCCCCATAACTTACATGGGGTTGACCAAACTTGAAGAAACATGTTTATTTCTGCTGAAAAACACGTTTTAACCCTTTCTGCACACTGGGGTTAAGAGCTGAGTGTGTGGGCTCTAGTGAGCCTTGCTGTTACATGGGGATTCAGTTGTCTGAAAAAACGCGTTTATTTCGGGCTGAAAAACACGTTTTGAAATGTGTCCTGTTACTGCCCCATAACTTACATGGGGTTGACCAAACTTGCAGAAACATGTTTATTTCTGCTGAAAAACACGTTTTGACCCTTTCTGCACACTGGGGTTAAGAGCTGAGTGTGTGGGCTCTAGTTAGCCTTGCTGTTACATGGGGATTCAGTTGTCTGAAAAAACGCGTTTATTTCGGGCTGAAAAACACGTTTTGAAAAGTGTCCTGTTACTGCCCCATAACTTACATGGGGTTGACCAAACTTGCAGAAACATGTTTATTTCTGCTGAAAAACACGTTTTGACCCTTTCTGCACACTGGGGTTAAGAGCTGAGTGTGTGGGCTCTAGTTAGCCTTGCTGTTACATGGGGATTCAGTTGTCTGAAAAAACGCGTTTATTTCGGGCTGAAAAACACGTTTTGAAATGTGTGCTGTTACTGCCCAATAACTTACATGGGGTTGACCAAACTTGCAGAAACATGTTTATTTCTGCTGAAAAACACGTTTTGACCCTTTCTGCACACTGGGGTTAAGAGCTGAGTGTGTGGGCTCTAGTGAGCCTTGCTGTTACATGGGGATTCAGTTGTCTGAAAAAACGCGTTTATTTCGGGCTGAAAAACACGTTTCGAAAAGTGTCCTGTTACTGCCCCATAACTTACATGGGGTTGACCAAACTTGAAGAAACATGTTTATTTCTGCTGAAAAACACGTTTTGACCCTTTCTGCACACTGGGGTTAAGAGCTGAGTGTGTGGGCTCTAGTGAGCCTTGCTGTTACATGGGGATTCAGTTGTCTGAAAAAACGCGTTTATTTCGGGCTGAAAAACACGTTTCGAAAAGTGTCCTGTTACTGCCCCATAACTTACATGGGGTTGACCAAACTTGCAGAAACATGTTTATTTCTGCTGAAAATCATGTTTTGACACTTTCAGCACACTGGGGTTAAGATCTGAGTGTGTGGGCTCTTCTGAGCCTTGCTGCTACATGGGGATTCAGTTGTCTGAAAAAACGCGTTTATTTCGGGCTGAAAAACACGTTTTGCAGAGTGTACTGTTACTGCCCCATAACTTACATGGGGTTGACCAAACTTGCAGAAACATGTTTATTTCTGCTGAAAAACACGTTTTGACCCTTTCTGCACACTGGGGTTAAGAGCTGAGTGTGTGGGCTCTTCTGAGACTTGCTGCTACATGGGGATTCAGTTGTCTGAAAAAACACGTTTATTTCGGGCTGAAAAACACGTTTTGAAAAGTGTACTGTTACTGCCCCATAACTTACATGGGGTTGACCAAACTTGCAGAAACATGTTTATTTCTGCTGAAAAACATGTTTTGACACTTTCAGCACACTGGGGTTAAGATCTGAGTGTGTGGGCTCTTCTGAGCCTTGCTGCTACATGGGTATTCAGTTGTCTGAAAAAACGCATTTATTTCGGGCTGAAAAACACATTTTGAAATGTGTGCTGTTACTGCCCCATAACTTACATGGGGTTGACCAAACTTGCAGAAACATGTTTATTTCTGCTGAAAAACACATTTTGACCCTTTCTGCACACTGGGGTTAAGAGCTGAGTGTGTGGGCTCTAGTGAGCCTTGCTGTTACATGGGGATTCAGTTGTCTGAAAAAACGCGTTTATTTCGGGCTGAAAAACACGTTTTGAAATGTGTCCTGTTACTGCCCCATAACTTACAGTGCCTTGCGAAAGTATTCGGCCCCCTTGAACTTTTCAACCTTTTGCCACATTTCAGGCTTCAAACATAAAGATATAAATTTTTTATTTTATGTGAAGAATCACCTACAAGTGGGACACAATTGTGAAGTGGAACGAAATCTATTGGATTTTTGAAACTTTTTTAACTAATAAAAAAATGAAAAGTGGGGCGTGCAAAATTATTCGGCCCCCTTGCGTTAATACTTTGTAGAGCCACCTTTTGCTGCGATTACAGCTGCAAGTCGCTTGGGGTATGTCTCTATCAGTTTTGCACATCGAGAGACTGAAATTCTTGCCCATTCTTCCTTGCAAAACAGCTCGAGCTCAGTGAGGTTGGATGGAGAGCGTTTGTGAACAGCAGTTTTCAGCTCTTTCCACAGATTCTCGATTGGATTCAAGTCTGGACTTTGACTTGGCCATTCAAACACCTGGATACGTTTATTTGTGAACCATTCCTTTGTAGATTTTGCTGTATGTTTGGGATCATTGTCTTGTTGGAAGATAAATCTCCGTCCCAGTTTCAGGTCTTTTGCAGACTCCAACAGGTTTTCATCCAGAATGATCCTGTATTTGGCTGCATCCATCTTCCCCTCAATTTTAACCATCTTCCCTGTCCCTGCTGAAGAAAAGCAGGCCCAAACCATGATGCTGCCACCACCATGTTTGACAGTGGGGATGGTGTGTTGAGGGTGATGAGCTGTGTTGCTTTTACGCCAAACATATCGTTTTGCATTGTGGCCAAAAAGTTCGATTTTGGTTTCATCTGACCAGAGCACCTTCTTCCACATGTTTGGGGTGTCTCCCAGGTGGCTTGTTGCAAACTTTAGACAAGACTTTTTATGGATATCTTTGAGAAATGGCTTTCTTCTTGCCACTCTTCCATAAAGGCCAGATTTGTGCAGTGTAAGACTGATTGTTGTCCTATGGACAGACTCTCCCACCTCAGCTGTAGTTCTCTGCAGTTCATCCAGAGTGATCATGGGCCTCTTGGCTGCATCTCTGATCAGTCTTCTCCTTGTCTGAGCTGAAAGTTTAGAGGGACGGCCAGGTCTTGGTAGATTTGCAGTGGTCTGATACTCCTTCCATTTCAAGATGATCGCTTGCACAGTGCTCCTTGGGATGTTTGAAGCTTGGGAAATCTTTTTGTATCCAAATCCGGCTTTAAACTTCTCCACAACAGTATTACGGACCTGCCTGGTGTGTTCCTTGGTTTTCATAATGCTCTCTGCGCTTTCAACAGAACCTTGAGACTATCACAGAGCAGGTGCATTTATACAGAGACTTGATTACACACAGGTGGATTCTATTTATCACCATCAGTCATTTAGGAAAACATTGGATCATTCAGAGATCCTCGCTGAACTTCTGGAGTGAGTTTGCTGCACTGAAAGTAAAGGGGCCGAATAATTTTGCACGCCCCACTTTTCATTTTTTTATTAGTTAAAAAAGTTTCAAAAATCCAATAGATTTCGTTCCACTTCACAATTGTGTCCCACTTGTTGGTGATTCTTCACATAAAATAAAAAATGTATATCTTTATGTTTGAAGCCTGAAATGTGGCAAAAGGTTGAAAAGTTCAAGGGGGCCGAATACTTTCGCAAGGCACTGTACATGGGATTGACCAAACTTGCAGAAACATGTTTATTTCTGCTGAAAAACACGTTTTGACCCTTTCTGCACACTGGGGTTAAGAGCTGAGTGTGTGGGCTCTTCTGAGACTTGCTGCTACATGGAGATTCAGTTGTCTGAAAAAACGCGTTTATTTCGGGCTGAAAAACACGTTTTGAAAAGTGTACTGTTACTGCCCCATAACTTACATGGGGTTGACCAAACTTGCAGAAACATGTTTATTTCTGCTGAAAAACATGTTTTGACACTTTCAGCACACTGGGGTTAAGATCTGAGTGTGTGGGCTCTTCTGAGCCTTGCTGCTACATGGGTATTCAGTTGTCTGAAAAAACGCGTTTATTTCGGGCTGAGAAACACGTTTTGAAAAGTGTACTGTTACTGCCCCATAACTTACATGGGGTTGACCAAACTTGCAGAAACATGTTTATTTCTGCTGAAAAACATGTTTTGACACTTTCAGCACACTGGGGTTAAGATCTGAGTGTGTGGGCTCTTCTGAGCCTTGTTGCTACATGGGGATTCAGTTGTCTGAAAAAACTCATTAATTTCGGGCTGAAAAACACGTTTTGAAAAGTGTACTGTTACTGCCCCATAACTTACATGGGGTTGACCAAACTTGCAGAAACATGTTTATTTCTGCTGAAAAACATGTTTTGACACTTTCAGCACACTGGGGTTAAGATCTGAGTGTGTGGGCTCTTCTGAGCCTTGCTGCTACATGGGGATTCAGTTGTCTGAAAAAACGCGTTTATTTCGGGCTGAAAAACACGTTTTGCAGAGTGTACTGTTACTGCCCCATAACTTACATGGGGTTGACCAAACTTGCAGAAACATGTTTATTTCTGCTGAAAAACACGTTTTGACCCTTTCTGCACACTGGGGTTAAGATCTGAGTGTGTGGGCTCTTCTGAGCCTTGCTGCTACATGGGTATTCAGTTGTCTGAAAAAACGCGTTTATTTCGGGCTGAAAAACACGTTTTGAAAAGTGTACTGTTACTGCCCCATAACTTACATGGGGTTGACCAAACTTGCAGAAACATGTTTATTTCTGCTGAAAAACATGTTTTGAACCTTTCTGCACACTGGGGTTAAGATCTGAGTGTGTGGGCTCTTCTGAGCCTTGCTGCTACATGGGGATTCAGTTGTCTGAAAAAACGCGTTTATTTCGGGCTGAAAAACACGTTTTGCAGAGTGTACTGTTACTGCCCCATAACTTACATGGGGTTGACCAAACTTGCAGAAACATGTTTATTTCTGCTGAAAAACACGTTTTGACCCTTTCTGCACACTGGGGTTAAGATCTGAGTGTGTGGGCTCTTCTGAGCCTTGCTGCTACATGGGTATTCAGTTGTCTGAAAAAACGCGTTTATTTCGGGCTGAAAAACACGTTTTGAAAAGTGTACTGTTACTGCCCCATAACTTACATGGGGTTGACCAAACTTGCAGAAACATGTTTATTTCTGCTGAAAAACATGTTTTGAACCTTTCTGCACACTGGGGTTAAGATCTGAGTGTGTGGGCTCTTCTGAGACTTGCTGCTACATGGGGATTCAGTTGTCTGAAAAAACGCGTTTATTACGGGCTGAAAAACACGTTTTGAAAAGTGTACTGTTACTGCCCCATAACTTACATGGGGTTGACCAAACTTGCAGAAACATGTTTATTTCTGCTGAAAAACATGTTTTGACACTTTCAGCACACTGGGGTTAAGATCTGAGTGTGTGGGCTCTTCTGAGCCTTGCTGCTACATGGGTATTCAGTTGTCTGAAAAAACGCGTTTATTTCGGGCTGAAAAACACGTTTTGAAAAGTGTACTGTTACTGCCCCATAACTTACATGGGGTTGACCAAACTTGCAGAAACATGTTTATTTCTGCTGAAAAACATGTTTTGACACTTTCAGCACACTGGGGTTAAGATCTGAGTGTGTGGGCTCTTCTGAGCCTTGCTGCTACATGGGTATTCAGTTGTCTGAAAAAACGCGTTTATTTCGGGCTGAAAAACACGTTTTGAAAAGTGTACTGTTACTGCCCCATAACTTACATGGGGTTGACCAAACTTGCAGAAACATGTTTATTTCTGCTGAAAAACATGTTTTGACACTTTCAGCACACTGGGGTTAAGATCTGAGTGTGTGGGCTCTTCTGAGCCTTGCTGCTACATGGGTATTCAGTTGTCTGAAAAAACGCGTTTATTTCGGGCTGAAAAACACGTTTTGAAAAGTGTACTGTTACTGCCCCATAACTTACATGGGGTTGACCAAACTTGCAGAAACATGTTTATTTCTGCTGAAAAACACGTTTTGACCCTTTCTGCACACTGGGGTTAAGAGCTGAGTGTGTGGGCTCTAGTTAGCCTTGCTGTTACATGGGGATTCAGTTGTCTGAAAAAACGCGTTTATTTCGGGCTGAAAAACACGTTTTGAAAAGTGTCCTGTTACTGCCCCATAACTTACATGGGGTTGACCAAACTTGCAGAAACATGTTTATTTCTGCTGAAAAACACGTTTTGACCCTTTCTGCACACTGGGGTTAAGAGCTGAGTGTGTGGGCTCTAGTGAGCCTTGCTGTTACATGGGGATTCAGTTGTCTGAAAAAACGTGTTTATTTCGGGCTGAAAAACACGTTTCGAAAAGTGTCCTGTTACTGCCCCATAACTTACATGGGGTTGACCAAACTTGCAGAAACATGTTTATTTCTGCTGAAAAACACGTTTTGACCCTTTCTGCACACTGGGGTTAAGAGCTGAGTGTGTGGGCTCTAGTGAGCCTTGCTGTTACATGGGGATTCAGTTGTCTGAAAAAACGCGTTTATTTCGGGCTGAAAAACACGTTTCGAAAAGTGTCCTGTTACTGCCCCATAACTTACATGGGGTTGACCAAACTTGAAGAAACATGTTTATTTCTGCTGAAAAACACGTTTTGACCCTTTCTGCACACTGGGGTTAAGAGCTGAGTGTGTGGGCTCTAGTGAGCCTTGCTGTTACATGGGGATTAAGTTGTCTGAAAAAACGCGTTTATTTCGGGCTGAAAAACACGTTTTGAAATGTGTGCTGTTACTGCCCAATAACTTACATGGGGTTGACCAAACTTGCAGAAACATGTTTATTTCTGCTGAAAAACACGTTTTGACCCTTTCTGCACACTGGGGTTAAGAGCTGAGTGTGTGGGCTCTAGTGAGCCTTGCTGTTACATGGGGATTCAGTTGTCTGAAAAAACGCGTTTATTTCGGGCTGAAAAACACGTTTCGAAAAGTGTCCTGTTACTGCCCCATAACTTACATGGGGTTGACCAAACTTGCAGAAACATGTTTATTTCTGCTGAAAAACACGTTTTGACCCTTTCTGCACACTGGGGTTAAGAGCTGAGTGTGTGGGCTCTAGTGAGCCTTGCTGTTACATGGGGATTCAGTTGTCTGAAAAAACGCGTTTATTTCGGGCTGAAAAACACGTTTCGAAAAGTGTCCTGTTACTGCCCCATAACTTACATGGGGTTGACCAAACTTGAAGAAACATGTTTATTTCTGCTGAAAAACACGTTTTGACCCTTTCTGCACACTGGGGTTAAGAGCTGAGTGTGTGGGCTCTAGTGAGCCTTGCTGTTACATGGGGATTCAGTTGTCTGAAAAAACGCGTTTATTTCGGGCTGAAAAACACGTTTTGAAATGTGTCCTGTTACTGCCCCATAACTTACATGGGGTTGACCAAACTTGCAGAAACATGTTTATTTCTGCTGAAAAACACGTTTTGACCCTTTCTGCACACTGGGGTTAAGAGCTGAGTGTGTGGGCTCTAGTTAGCCTTGCTGTTACATGGGGATTCAGTTGTCTGAAAAAACGCGTTTATTTCGGGCTGAAAAACACGTTTTGAAAAGTGTCCTGTTACTGCCCCATAACTTACATGGGGTTGACCAAACTTGCAGAAACATGTTTATTTCTGCTGAAAAACACGTTTTGACCCTTTCTGCACACTGGGGTTAAGAGCTGAGTGTGTGGGCTCTAGTTAGCCTTGCTGTTACATGGGGATTCAGTTGTCTGAAAAAACGCGTTTATTTCGGGCTGAAAAATACGTTTTGAAATGTGTGCTGTTACTGCCCAATAACTTACATGGGGTTGACCAAACTTGCAGAAACATGTTTATTTCTGCTGAAAACACGTTTTGACCCTTTCTGCACACTGGGGTTAAGAGCTGAGTGTGTTGGCTCTAGTGAGCCTTGCTGTTACATGGGGATTCAGTTGTCTGAAAAAACGCGTTTATTTCGGGCTGAAAAACACGTTTCGAAAAGTGTCCTGTTACTGCCCCATAACTTACATGGGGTTGACCAAACTTGAAGAAACATGTTTATTTCTGCTGAAAAACACGTTTTGACCCTTTCTGCACACTGGGGTTAAGAGCTGAGTGTGTGGGCTCTAGTGAGCCTTGCTGTTACATGGGGATTCAGTTGTCTGAAAAAACGCGTTTATTTCGGGCTGAAAAACACGTTTCGAAAAGTGTCCTGTTACTGCCCCATAACTTACATGGGGTTGACCAAACTTGAAGAAACATGTTTATTTCTGCTGAAAAACACGTTTTGACCCTTTCTGCACACTGGGGTTAAGAGCTGAGTGTGTGGGCTCTAGTGAGCCTTGCTGTTACATGGGGATTCAGTTGTCTGAAAAAACGCGTTTATTTCTGGCTGAAAAACACGTTTTGAAATGTGTCCTGTTACTGCCCCATAACTTACATGGGGTTGACCAAACTTGCAGAAACATGTTTATTTCTGCTGAATAACACGTTTTGACCCTTTCTGCACACTGGGGTTAAGAGCTGAGTGTGTTTGCTCTAGTTAGCCTTGCTGTTACATAGGGATTCAGTTGTCTGAAAAAATGCGTTTATTTCGGGCTGAAAAACACGTTTTGAAAAGTGTCCTGTTACTGCCCCATAACTTACATGGGGTTGACCAAACTTGCAGAAACATGTTTATTTCTGCTGAAAAACACGTTTTGACCCTTTCTGCACACTGGGGTTAAGAGCTGAGTGTGTGGGCTCTAGTTAGCCTTGCTGTTACATGGGGATTCAGTTGTCTGAAAAAACGCGTTTATTTCGGGCTGAAAAACACGTTTTGAAAAGTGTCCTGTTACTGCCCCATAACTTACATGGGGTTGACCAAACTTGCAGAAACATGTTTATTTCTGCTGAAAAACACGTTTTGACCCTTTCTGCACACTGGGGTTAAGAGCTGAGTGTGTGGGCTCTAGTGAGCCTTGCTGTTACATGGGGATTCAGTTGTCTGAAAAAACGCGTTTATTTCGGGCTGAAAAACACGTTTCGAAAAGTGTCCTGTTACTGCCCCATAACTTACATGGGGTTGACCAAACTTGAAGAAACATGTTTATTTCTGCTGAAAAACACGTTTTGACCCTTTCTGCACACAGGGGTTAAGAGCTGAGTGTGTGGGCTCTAGTGAGCCTTGCTGTTACATGGGGATTCAGTTGTCTGAAAAAACGCGTTTATTTCGGGCTGAAAAACACGTTTTGAAATGTGTCCTGTTACTGCCCCATAACTTACATGGGGTTGACCAAACTTGCAGAAACATGTTTATTTCTGCTGAAAAACACGTTTTGACCCTTTCTGCACACTGGGGTTAAGAGCTGAGTGTGTGGGCTCTAGTTAGCCTTGCTGTTACATGGGGATTCAGTTGTCTGAAAAAACGCGTTTATTTCGGGCTGAAAAACACGTTTTGAAAAGTGTCCTGTTACTGCCCCATAACTTACATGGGGTTGACCAAACTTGCAGAAACATGTTTATTTCTGCTGAAAAACATGTTTTGACCCTTTCTGCACACTGGGGTTAAGAGCTGAGTGTGTGGGCTCTAGTGAGCCTTGCTGTTACATGGGGATTCAGTTGTCTGAAAAAACGCGTTTATTTCGGGCTGAAAAACACGTTTCGAAAAGTGTCCTGTTACTGCCCCATAACTTACATGGGGTTGACCAAACTTGCAGAAACATGTTTATTTCTGCTGAAAAACACGTTTTGACCCTTTCTGCACACTGGGGTTAAGAGCTGAGTGTGTGGGCTCTAGTGAGCCTTGCTGTTACATGGGGATTCAGTTGTCTGAAAAAACGCGTTTATTTCGGGCTGAAAAACACGTTTTGAAAAGTGTCCTGTTACTGCCCCATAACTTACATGGGGTTGACCAAACTTGAAGAAACATGTTTATTTCTGCTGAAAAACACGTTTTGACCCTTTCTGCACACTGGGGTTAAGAGCTGAGTGTGTGGGCTCTAGTGAGCCTTGCTGTTACATGGGGATTCAGTTGTCTGAAAAAACGCGTTTATTTCGGGCTGAAAAACACGTTTCGAAAAGTGTCCTGTTACTGCCCCATAACTTACATGGGGTTGACCAAACTTGAAGAAACATGTTTATTTCTGCTGAAAAACACGTTTTGACCCTTTCTGCACACTGGGGTTAAGAGCTGAGTGTGTGGGCTCTAGTGAGCCTTGCTGTTACATGGGGATTCAGTTGTCTAAAAAAACGCGTTTATTTCGGGCTGAAAAACACGTTTTGAAATGTGTCCTGTTACTGCCCCATAACTTACATGGGGTTGACCAAACTTGCAGAAACATGTTTATTTCTGCTGAAAAACACGTTTTGACCCTTTCTGCACACTAGGGGTTAAGAGCTGAGTGTGTGGGCTCTAGTTAGCCTTGCTGTTACATGGGGATTCAGTTGTCTGAAAAAACGCGTTTATTTCGGGCTGAAAAACACGTTTTGAAAAGTGTCCTGTTACTGCCCCATAACTTACATGGGGTTGACCAAACTTGCAGAAACATGTTTATTTCTGCTGAAAAACACGTTTTGACCCTTTCTGCACACTGGGGTTAAGAGCTGAGTGTGTGGGGTCTAGTTAGCCTTGCTGTTACATGGGGATTCAGTTGTCTGAAAAAACGCGTTTATTTCGGGCTGAAAAATACGTTTTGAAATGTGTGCTGTTACTGCCCAATAACTTACATGGGGTTGACCAAACTTGCAGAAACATGTTTATTTCTGCTGAAAAACACGTTTTGACCCTTTCTGCACACTGGGGTTAAGAGCTGAGTGTGTTGGCTCTAGTGAGCCTTGCTGTTACATGGGGATTCAGTTGTCTGAAAAAACGCGTTTATTTCGGGCTGAAAAACACGTTTCGAAAAGTGTCCTGTTACTGCCCCATAACTTACATGGGGTTGACCAAACTTGAAGAAACATGTTTATTTCTGCTGAAAAACACGTTTTGACCCTTTCTGCACACTGGGGTTAAGAGCTGAGTGTGTGGGCTCTAGTGAGCCTTGCTGTTACATGGGGATTCAGTTGTCTGAAAAAACGCGTTTATTTCGGGCTGAAAAACACGTTTCGAAAAGTGTCCTGTTACTGCCCCATAACTTACATGGGGTTGACCAAACTTGAAGAAACATGTTTATTTCTGCTGAAAAACACGTTTTGACCCTTTCTGCACACTGGGGTTAAGAGCTGAGTGTGTGGGCTCTAGTGAGCCTTGCTGTTACATGGGGATTCAGTTGTCTGAAAAAACGCGTTTATTTCTGGCTGAAAAACACGTTTTGAAATGTGTCCTGTTACTGCCCCATAACTTACATGGGGTTGACCAAACTTGCAGAAACATGTTTATTTCTGCTGAATAACACGTTTTGACCCTTTCTGCACACTGGGGTTAAGAGCTGAGTGTGTTTGCTCTAGTTAGCCTTGCTGTTACATAGGGATTCAGTTGTCTGAAAAAATGCGTTTATTTCGGGCTGAAAAACACGTTTTGAAAAGTGTCCTGTTACTGCCCCATAACTTACATGGGGTTGACCAAACTTGCAGAAACATGTTTATTTCTGCTGAAAAACACGTTTTGACCCTTTCTGCACACTGGGGTTAAGAGCTGAGTGTGTGGGCTCTAGTTAGCCTTGCTGTTACATGGGGATTCAGTTGTCTGAAAAAACGCGTTTATTTCGGGCTGAAAAACACGTTTTGAAAAGTGTCCTGTTACTGCCCCATAACTTACATGGGGTTGACCAAACTTGCAGAAACATGTTTATTTCTGCTGAAAAACACCTTTTGACCCTTTCTGCACACTGGGGTTAAGAGCTGAGTGTGTGGGCTCTAGTGAGCCTTGCTGTTACATGGGGATTCAGTTGTCTGAAAAAACGCGTTTATTTCGGGCTGAAAAACACGTTTCGAAAAGTGTCCTGTTACTGCCCCATAACTTACATGGGGTTGACCAAACTTGAAGAAACATGTTTATTTCTGCTGAAAAACACGTTTTGACCCTTTCTGCACACTGGGGTTAAGAGCTGAGTGTGTGGGCTCTAGTGAGCCTTGCTGTTACATGGGGATTCAGTTGTCTGAAAAAACGCGTTTATTTCGGGCTGAAAAACACGTTTTGAAATGTGTCCTGTTACTGCCCCATAACTTACATGGGGTTGACCAAACTTGCAGAAACATGTTTATTTCTGCTGAATAACACGTTTTGACCCTTTCTGCACACTGGGGTTAAGAGCTGAGTGTGTTTGCTCTAGTTAGCCTTGCTGTTACATAGGGATTCAGTTGTCTGAAAAAATGCGTTTATTTCGGGCTGAAAAACACGTTTTGAAAAGTGTCCTGTTACTGCCCCATAACTTACATGGGGTTGACCAAACTTGCAGAAACATGTTTATTTCTGCTGAAAAACACGTTTTGACCCTTTCTGCACACTGGGGTTAAGAGCTGAGTGTGTGGGCTCTAGTTAGCCTTGCTGTTACATGGGGATTCAGTTGTCTGAAAAAACGCGTTTATTTCGGGCTGAAAAACACGTTTTGAAAAGTGTCCTGTTACTGCCCCATAACTTACATGGGGTTGACCAAACTTGCAGAAACATGTTTATTTCTGCTGAAAAACACCTTTTGACCCTTTCTGCACACTGGGGTTAAGAGCTGAGTGTGTGGGCTCTAGTGAGCCTTGCTGTTACATGGGGATTCAGTTGTCTGAAAAAACGCGTTTATTTCGGGCTGAAAAACACGTTTCGAAAAGTGTCCTGTTACTGCCCCATAACTTACATGGGGTTGACCAAACTTGAAGAAACATGTTTATTTCTGCTGAAAAACACGTTTTGACCCTTTCTGCACACAGGGGTTAAGAGCTGAGTGTGTGGGCTCTAGTGAGCCTTGCTGTTACATGGGGATTCAGTTGTCTGAAAAAACGCGTTTATTTCGGGCTGAAAAACACGTTTTGAAATGTGTCCTGTTACTGCCCCATAACTTACATGGGGTTGACCAAACTTGCAGAAACATGTTTATTTCTGCTGAAAAACACGTTTTGACCCTTTCTGCACACTGGGGTTAAGAGCTGAGTGTGTGGGCTCTAGTTAGCCTTGCTGTTACATGGGGATTCAGTTGTCTGAAAAAACGCGTTTATTTCGGGCTGAAAAACACGTTTTGAAAAGTGTCCTGTTACTGCCCCATAACTTACATGGGGTTGACCAAACTTGCAGAAACATGTTTATTTCTGCTGAAAAACATGTTTTGACCCTTTCTGCACACTGGGGTTAAGAGCTGAGTGTGTGGGCTCTAGTGAGCCTTGCTGTTACATGGGGATTCAGTTGTCTGAAAAAACGCGTTTATTTCGGGCTGAAAAACACGTTTCGAAAAGTGTCCTGTTACTGCCCCATAACTTACATGGGGTTGACCAAACTTGCAGAAACATGTTTATTTCTGCTGAAAAACACGTTTTGACCCTTTCTGCACACTGGGGTTAAGAGCTGAGTGTGTGGGCTCTAGTGAGCCTTGCTGTTACATGGGGATTCAGTTGTCTGAAAAAACGCGTTTATTTCGGGCTGAAAAACACGTTTTGAAAAGTGTCCTGTTACTGCCCCATAACTTACATGGGGTTGACCAAACTTGAAGAAACATGTTTATTTCTGCTGAAAAACACGTTTTGACCCTTTCTGCACACTGGGGTTAAGAGCTGAGTGTGTGGGCTCTAGTGAGCCTTGCTGTTACATGGGGATTCAGTTGTCTGAAAAAACGCGTTTATTTCGGGCTGAAAAACACGTTTCGAAAAGTGTCCTGTTACTGCCCCATAACTTACATGGGGTTGACCAAACTTGAAGAAACATGTTTATTTCTGCTGAAAAACACGTTTTGACCCTTTCTGCACACTGGGGTTAAGAGCTGAGTGTGTGGGCTCTAGTGAGCCTTGCTGTTACATGGGGATTCAGTTGTCTGAAAAAACGCGTTTATTTCGGGCTGAAAAACACGTTTCGAAATGTGTCCTGTTACTGCCCCATAACTTACATGGGGTTGACCAAACTTGCAGAAACATGTTTATTTCTGCTGAAAAACACGTTTTGACCCTTTCTGCACACTGGGGTTAAGAGCTGAGTGTGTGGGCTCTAGTTAGCCTTGCTGTTACATGGGGATTCAGTTGTCTGAAAAAACGCGTTTATTTCGGGCTGAAAAACACGTTTTGAAAAGTGTCCTGTTACTGCCCCATAACTTACATTGGGTTGACCAAACTTGCAGAAACATGTTTATTTCTGCTGAAAAACACGTTTTGACCCTTTCTGCACACTAGGGTTAAGAGCTGAGTGTGTGGGCTCTAGTGAGCCTTGCTGTTACATGGGGATTCAGTTGTCTGAAAAAACGCGTTTATTTCGGGCTGAAAAACATGTTTTGAAATGTGTCCTGTTACTGCCCCATAACTTACATGGGGTTGACCAAACTTGCAGAAACATGTTTATTTCTGCTGAAAAACACGTTTTGACCCTTTCTGCACACTGGGGTTAAGAGCTGAGTGTGTGGGCTCTAGTTAGCCTTGCTGTTACATGGGGATTCAGTTGTCTGAAAAAACGCGTTTATTTCGGGCTGAAAAACACGTTTTGAAAAGTGTCCTGTTACTGCCCCATAACTTACATGGGGTTGACCAAACTTGCAGAAACATGTTTATTTCTGCTGAAAAACACGTTTTGACCCTTTCTGCACACTGGGGTTAAGAGCTGAGTGTGTGGGCTCTAGTTAGCCTTGCTGTTACATGGGGATTCAGTTGTCTGAAAAAACGCGTTTATTTCGGGCTGAAAAACACGTTTTGAAAAGTGTCCTGTTACTGCCCCATAACTTACATGGGGTTGACCAAACTTGCAGAAACATGTTTATTTCTGCTGAATAACACGTTTTGACCCTTTCTGCACACTGGGGTTAAGAGCTGAGTGTGTGGGCTCTAGTGAGCCTTGCTGTTACATGGGGATTCAGTTGTCTGAAAAAACGCGTTTATTTCGGGCTGAAAAACACGTTTTGAAAAGTGTCCTGTTACTGCCCCATAACTTACATGGGGTTGACCAAACTTGCAGAAACATGTTTATTTCTGCTGAAAAACACGTTTTGACCCTTTCTGCTCACTGGGGTTAAGAGCTGAGTGTGTGGGCTCTAGTTAGCCTTGCTGTTACATGGGGATTCAGTTGTCTGAAAAAACGCGTTTATATCGGGCTGAAAAACACGTTTTGAAATGTGTGCTGTTACTGCCCCATAACTTACATCGAGTTGACCAAACTTGCAGAAACATGTTTATTTCTGCTGAAAAACATGTTTTGCCCCTTTCTGCACACTGGGGTTAAGAGCTGAGTGTGTGGGCTCTAGTGAGCCTTGCTGTTACATGGGGATTCAGTTGTCTGAAAAAACGCGTTTTTTTCGGGCTGAAAAACACGTTTTGAAATGCGTGCTGTTACTGCCCCATAACTTACATGGGGTTGACCAAACTTGCAGAAACATGTTTATTTCTGCTGAAAAACACGTTTTGACCCTTTCTGCACACTGGGGTTAAGAGCTGAGTGTGTGGGCTCTAGTTAGCCTTGCTGTTACATGGGGATTCAGTTGTCTGAAAAAACGCGTTTATTTCGGGCTGAAAAACACGTTTTGAAAAGTGTCCTGTTACTGCCCCATAACTTACATGGGGTTGACCAAACTTGCAGAAACATGTTTATTTCTGCTGAAAAACACGTTTTGCCCCTTTCTTCACACTGGGGTTAAGAGCTGAGTGTGTGGGCTCTAGTGAGCCTTGCTGTTACATGGGGATTAAGTTGTCTGAAAAAACGCGTTTATTTCGGGCTGAAAAACACGTTTTGAAATGTGTGCTGTTACTGCCCAATAACTTACATTTGGTTGACCAAACTTGCAGAAACATGTTTATTTCTGCTGAAAAACACGTTTTGACCCTTTCTGCACACTGGGGTTAAGAGCTGAGTGTGTGGGCTCTAGTTAGCCTTGCTGTTACATGGGGATTCAGTTGTCTGAAAAAACGCGTTTATTTCGGGCTGAAAAACACGTTTTGAAATGTGTCCTGTTACTGCCCCATAACTTACATGGGGTTGACCAAACTTGCAGAAACATGTTTATTTCTGCTGAAAAACCCGTTTTGACCCTTTCTGCACACTGGGGTTAAGAGCTGAGTGTGTGGGCTCTAGTTAGCCTTGCTGTTACATGGGGATTCAGTTGTCTGAAAAAACGCGTTTATTTCGGGCTGAAAAACACGTTTTGAAAAGTGTCCTGTTACTGCCCCATAACTTACATGGGGTTGACCAAACTTGCAGAAACATGTTTATTTCTGCTGAAAAACACGTTTTGACCCTTTCTGCACACTGGGGTTAAGAGCTGAGTGTGTGGGCTCTAGTTAGCCTTGCTGTTACATGGGGATTCAGTTGTCTGAAAAAACGCGTTTATTTCGGGCTGAAAAACACGTTTTGAAAAGTGTCCTGTTACTGCCCCATAACTTACATGGGGTTGACCAAACTTGCAGAAACATGTTTATTTCTGCTGAAAAACACGTTTTGCCCCTTTCTGCACACTGGGGTTAAGAGCTGAGTGTGTGGGCTCTAGTGAGCCTTGCTGTTACATGGGGATTCAGTTGTCTGAAAAAACGCGTTTATTTCGGGCTGAAAAACACGTTTTGAAATGTGTGCTGTTACTGCCCAATAACTTACATGGGGTTGACCAAACTTGCAGAAACATGTTTATTTCTGCTGAAAAACACGTTTTGCCCCTTTCTGCACACTGGGGTTAAGAGCTGAGTGTGTGGGCTCTAGTGAGCCTTGCTGTTACATGGGGATTCAGTTGTCTGAAAAAACGCGTTTATTTCGGGCTGAAAAACACGTTTTGAAAAGTGTCCTGTTACTGCCCCATAACTTACATGGGGTTGACCAAACTTGCAGAAACATGTTTATTTCTGCTGAAAAACACGTTTTGACCCTTTCTGCACACTGGGGTTAAGAGCTGAGTGTGTGGGCTCTAGTGAGCCTTGCTGTTACATGGGGATTCAGTTGTCTGAAAAAACGCGTTTATTTCGGGCTGAAAAACACGTTTCGAAAAGTGTCCTGTTACTGCCCCATAACTTACATGGGGTTGACCAAACTTGCAGAAACATGTTTATTTCTGCTGAAAAACACGTTTTGACCCTTTCTGCACACTGGGGTTAAGAGCTGAGTGTGTGGGCTCTAGTGAGCCTTGCTGTTACATGGGGATTAAGTTGTCTGAAAAAACGCGTTTATTTCGGGCTGAAAAACACGTTTTGAAATGTGTGCTGTTACTGCCCAATAACTTACATGGGGTTGACCAAACTTGCAGAAACATGTTTATTTCTGCTGAAAAACACGTTTTGCCCCTTTCTGCACACTGGGGTTAAGAGCTGAGTGTGTGGGCTCTAGTGAGCCTTGCTGTTACATGGGGATTCAGTTGTCTGAAAAAACGCGTTTATTTCGGGCTGAAAAACACGTTTCGAAAAGTGTCCTGTTACTGCCCCATAACTTACATGGGGTTGACCAAACTTGCAGAAACATGTTTATTTCTGCTGAAAAACACGTTTTGACCCTTTCTGCACACTGGGGTTAAGAGCTGAGTGTGTGGGCTCTAGTGAGCCTTGCTGTTACATGGGGATTCAGTTGTCTGAAAAAACGCGTTTATTTCGGGCTGAAAAACACGTTTCGAAAAGTGTCCTGTTACTGCCCCATAACTTACATGGGGTTGACCAAACTTGAAGAAACATGTTTATTTCTGCTGAAAAACACGTTTTGACCCTTTCTGCACACTGGGGTTAAGAGCTGAGTGTGTGGGCTCTAGTGAGCCTTGCTGTTACATGGGGATTAAGTTGTCTGAAAAAACGCGTTTATTTCGGGCTGAAAAACACGTTTTGAAATGTGTGCTGTTACTGCCCAATAACTTACATGGGGTTGACCAAACTTGCAGAAACATGTTTATTTCTGCTGAAAAACACGTTTTGACCCTTTCTGCACACTGGGGTTAAGAGCTGAGTGTGTGGGCTCTAGTGAGCCTTGCTGTTACATGGGGATTCAGTTGTCTGAAAAAACGCGTTTATTTCGGGCTGAAAAACACGTTTCGAAAAGTGTCCTGTTACTGCCCCATAACTTACATGGGGTTGACCAAACTTGAAGAAACATGTTTATTTCTGCTGAAAAACACGTTTTGACCCTTTCTGCACACTGGGGTTAAGAGCTGAGTGTGTGGGCTCTAGTGAGCCTTGCTGTTACATGGGGATTCAGTTGTCTGAAAAAACGCGTTTATTTCGGGCTGAAAAACACGTTTCGAAAAGTGTCCTGTTACTGCCCCATAACTTACATGGGGTTGACCAAACTTGAAGAAACATGTTTATTTCTGCTGAAAAACACGTTTTGACCCTTTCTGCACACTGGGGTTAAGAGCTGAGTGTGTGGGCTCTAGTGAGCCTTGCTGTTACATGGGGATTCAGTTGTCTGAAAAAACGCGTTTATTTCGGGCTGAAAAACACGTTTTGAAATGTGTCCTGTTACTGCCCCATAACTTACATGGGGTTGACCAAACTTGAAGAAACATGTTTATTTCTGCTGAAAAACACGTTTTGACCCTTTCTGCACACTGGGGTTAAGAGCTGAGTGTGTGGGCTCTAGTGAGCCTTGCTGTTACATGGGGATTCAGTTGTCTGAAAAAACGCGTTTATTTCGGGCTGAAAAACACGTTTTGAAATGTGTCCTGTTACTGCCTCATAACTTACATGGGGTTGACCAAACTTGCAGAAACATGTTTATTTCTGCTGAAAAACACGTTTTGACCCTTTCTGCACACTGGGGTTAAGAGCTGAGTGTGTGGGCTCTAGTGAGCCTTGCTGTTACATGGGGATTCAGTTGTCTGAAAAAACGCGTTTATTTCGGGCTGAAAAACACGTTTCGAAAAGTGTCCTGTTACTGCCCCATAACTTACATGGGGTTGACCAAACTTGCAGAAACATGTTTATTTCTGCTGAAAAACACGTTTTGACCCTTTCTGCACACTGGGGTTAAGAGCTGAGTGTGTGGGCTCTAGTGAGCCTTGCTGTTACATGGGGATTCAGTTGTCTGAAAAAACGTGTTTATTTCGAGCTGAAAAACACGTTTCGAAAAGTGTCCTGTTACTGCCCCATAACTTACATGGGGTTGACCAAACTTGAAGAAACATGTTTATTTCTGCTGAAAAACACGTTTTGACCCTTTCTGCACACTGGGGTTAAGAGCTGAGTGTGTGGGCTCTAGTGAGCCTTGCTGTTACATGGGGATTCAGTTGTCTGAAAAAACGCTATTATTTCGGGCTGAAAAACACGTTTTGAAATGTGTCCTGTTACTGCCCCATAACTTACATGGGGTTGACCAAACTTGAAGAAACATGTTTATTTCTGCTGAAAAACACGTTTTGACCCTTTCTGCACACTGGGGTTAAGAGCTGAGTGTGTGGGCTCTAGTGAGCCTTGCTGTTACATGGGGATTCAGTTGTCTGAAAAAACGCGTTTATTTCGGGCTGAAAAACACGTTTCGAAAAGTGTCCTGTTACTGCCCCATAACTTACATGGGGTTGACCAAACTTGAAGAAACATGTTTATTTCTGCTGAAAAACACGTTTTGACCCTTTCTGCACACTGGGGTTAAGAGCTGAGTGTGTGGGCTCTAGTGAGCCTTGCTGTTACATGGGGATTCAGTTGTCTGAAAAAACGCGTTTATTTCGGGCTGAAAAACACGTTTTGAAATGTGTGCTGTTACTGCCCAATAACTTACATGGGGTTGACCAAACTTGCAGAAACATGTTTATTTCTGCTGAAAAACACGTTTTGACCCTTTCTGCACACTGGGGTTAAGAGCTGAGTGTGTGGGCTCTAGTGAGCCTTGCTGTTACATGGGGATTCAGTTGTCTGAAAAAACGCGTTTATTTCGGGCTGAAAAACACGTTTTGAAAAGTGTCCTGTTACTGCCCCATAACTTACATGGGGTTGACCAAACTTGCAGAAACATGTTCATTTCTGCTGAAAAACACGTTTTGCCCCTTTCTGCACACTGGGGTTAAGAGCTGAGTGTGTGGGCTCTAGTTAGCCTTGCTGTTACATGGGGATTCAGTTGTCTGAAAAAACGCGTTTATTTCGGGCTGAAAAACACGTTTTGAAATGTGTCCTGTTACTGCCCCATAACTTACATGGGGTTGACCAAACTTGAAGAAACATGTTTATTTCTGCTGAAAAACACGTTTTGCCCCTTTCTGCACACTGGGGTTAAGAGCTGAGTGTGTGGGCTCTAGTGAGCCTTGCTGTTACATGGGGATTCAGTTGTCTGAAAAAACGCGTTTATTTCGGGCTGAAAAACACGTTTCGAAAAGTGTCCTGTTACTGCCCCATAACTTACATGGGGTTGACCAAACTTGAAGGAACATGTTTATTTCTGCTGAAAAACACGTTTTGACCCTTTCTGCACACTGGGGTTAAGAGCTGAGTGTGTGGACTCTAGTGAGCCTTGCTGTTACATGGGGATTCAGTTGTCTGAAAAAACGCGTTTATTTCGGGCTGAAAAACACGTTTCGAAAAGTGTCCTGTTACTGCCCCATAACTTACATGGGGTTGACCAAACTTGCAGAAACATGTTTATTTCTGCTGAAAAACACGTTTTGACCCTTTCTGCACACTGGGGTTAAGAGCTGAGTGTGTGGGCTCTAGTGAGCCTTGCTGTTACATGGGGATTCAGTTGTCTGAAAAAACGTGTTTATTTCGGGCTGAAAAACACGTTTCGAAAAGTGTCCTGTTACTGCCCCATAACTTACATGGGGTTGACCAAACTTGAAGAAACATGTTTATTTCTGCTGAAAAACACGTTTTGACCCTTTCTGCACACTGGGGTTAAGAGCTGAGTGTGTGGGCTCTAGTGAGCCTTGCTGTTACATGGGGATTCAGTTGTCTGAAAAAACGCTATTATTTCGGGCTGAAAAACACGTTTTGAAATGTGTCCTGTTACTGCCCCATAACTTACATGGGGTTGACCAAACTTGAAGAAACATGTTTATTTCTGCTGAAAAACACGTTTTGACCCTTTCTGCACACTGGGGTTAAGAGCTGAGTGTGTGGGCTCTAGTGAGCCTTGCTGTTACATGGGGATTCAGTTGTCTGAAAAAACGCGTTTATTTCGGGCTGAAAAACACGTTTCGAAAAGTGTCCTGTTACTGCCCCATAACTTACATGGGGTTGACCAAACTTGAAGAAACATGTTTATTTCTGCTGAAAAACACGTTTTGACCCTTTCTGCACACTGGGGTTAAGAGCTGAGTGTGTGGGCTCTAGTGAGCCTTGCTGTTACATGGGGATTCAGTTGTCTGAAAAAACGCGTTTATTTCGGGCTGAAAAACACGTTTTGAAATGTGTGCTGTTACTGCCCAATAACTTACATGGGGTTGACCAAACTTGCAGAAACATGTTTATTTCTGCTGAAAAACACGTTTTGACCCTTTCTGCACACTGGGGTTAAGAGCTGAGTGTGTGGGCTCTAGTGAGCCTTGCTGTTACATGGGGATTCAGTTGTCTGAAAAAACGCGTTTATTTCGGGCTGAAAAACACGTTTTGAAAAGTGTCCTGTT
This sequence comes from Lepisosteus oculatus, assembly GCF_040954835.1. NCBI lineage: Eukaryota > Metazoa > Chordata > Actinopteri > Semionotiformes > Lepisosteidae > Lepisosteus > Lepisosteus oculatus. The sequence continues at coordinate 14,806 of NW_027167795.1, read as the reverse complement.
ACTGCCCCATAACTTACATGGGGTTGACCAAACTTGCAGAAACATGTTCATTTCTGCTGAAAAACACGTTTTGCCCCTTTCTGCACACTGGGGTTAAGAGCTGAGTGTGTGGGCTCTAGTTAGCCTTGCTGTTACATGGGGATTCAGTTGTCTGAAAAAACGCGTTTATTTCGGGCTGAAAAACACGTTTTGAAATGTGTCCTGTTACTGCCCCATAACTTACATGGGGTTGACCAAACTTGAAGAAACATGTTTATTTCTGCTGAAAAACACGTTTTGACCCTTTCTGCACACTGGGGTTAAGAGCTGAGTGTGTGGGCTATAGTGAGCCTTGCTGTTACATGGGGATTCAGTTGTCTGAAAAAACGCGTTTATTTCGGGCTGAAAAACACGTTTCGAAAAGTGTCCTGTTACTGCCCCATAACTTACATGGGGTTGACCAAACTTGAAGAAACATGTTTATTTCTGCTGAAAAACACGTTTTGACCCTTTCTGCACACTGGGGTTAAGAGCTGAGTGTGTGGGCTCTAGTGAGCCTTGCTGTTACATGGGGATTCAGTTGTCTGAAAAAACGCGTTTATTTCGGGCTGAAAAACACGTTTTGAAATGTGTCCTGTTACTGCCCCATAACTTACATGGGGTTGACCAAACTTGAAGAAACATGTTTATTTCTGCTGAAAAACACGTTTTGACCCTTTCTGCACACTGGGGTTAAGAGCTGAGTGTGTGGGCTCTAGTGAGCCTTGCTGTTACATGGGGATTCAGTTGTCTGAAAAAACGCGTTTATTTCGGGCTGAAAAACACGTTTCGAAAAGTGTCCTGTTACTGCCCCATAACTTACATGGGGTTGACCAAACTTGAAGGAACATGTTTATTTCTGCTGAAAAACACGTTTTGACCCTTTCTGCACACTGGGGTTAAGAGCTGAGTGTGTGGACTCTAGTGAGCCTTGCTGTTACATGGGGATTCAGTTGTCTGAAAAAACGCGTTTATTTCGGGCTGAAAAACACGTTTCGAAAAGTGTCCTGTTACTGCCCCATAACTTACATGGGGTTGACCAAACTTGCAGAAACATGTTTATTTCTGCTGAAAAACACGTTTTGACCCTTTCTGCACACTGGGGTTAAGAGCTGAGTGTGTGGGCTCTAGTGAGCCTTGCTGTTACATGGGGATTCAGTTGTCTGAAAAAACGTGTTTATTTCGGGCTGAAAAACACGTTTCGAAAAGTGTCCTGTTACTGCCCCATAACTTACATGGGGTTGACCAAACTTGAAGAAACATGTTTATTTCTGCTGAAAAACACGTTTTGACCCTTTCTGCACACTGGGGTTAAGAGCTGAGTGTGTGGGCTCTAGTGAGCCTTGCTGTTACATGGGGATTCAGTTGTCTGAAAAAACGCTATTATTTCGGGCTGAAAAACACGTTTTGAAATGTGTCCTGTTACTGCCCCATAACTTACATGGGGTTGACCAAACTTGAAGAAACATGTTTATTTCTGCTGAAAAACACGTTTTGACCCTTTCTGCACACTGGGGTTAAGAGCTGAGTGTGTGGGCTCTAGTGAGCCTTGCTGTTACATGGGGATTCAGTTGTCTGAAAAAACGCGTTTATTTCGGGCTGAAAAACACGTTTTGAAAAGTGTCCTGTTACTGCCCCATAACTTACATGGGGTTGACCAAACTTGAAGAAACATGTTTATTTCTGCTGAAAAACACGTTTTGCCCCTTTCTGCACACTGGGGTTAAGAGCTGAGTGTGTGGGCTCTAGTTAGCCTTGCTGTTACATGGGGATTCAGTTGTCTGAAAAAACGCGTTTATTTCGGGCTGAAAAACACGTTTTGAAATGTGTCCTGTTACTGCCCCATAACTTACATGGGGTTGACCAAACTTGAAGAAACATGTTTATTTCTGCTGAAAAACACGTTTTGACCCTTTCTGCACACTGGGGTTAAGAGCTGAGTGTGTGGGCTATAGTGAGCCTTGCTGTTACATGGGGATTCAGTTGTCTGAAAAAACGCGTTTATTTCGGGCTGAAAAACACGTTTCGAAAAGTGTCCTGTTACTGCCCCATAACTTACATGGGGTTGACCAAACTTGAAGAAACATGTTTATTTCTGCTGAAAAACACGTTTTGACCCTTTCTGCACACTGGGGTTAAGAGCTGAGTGTGTGGGCTCTAGTGAGCCTTGCTGTTACATGGGGATTCAGTTGTCTGAAAAAACGCTATTATTTCGGGCTGAAAAACACGTTTTGAAATGTGTCCTGTTACTGCCCCATAACTTACATGGGGTTGACCAAACTTGAAGAAACATGTTTATTTCTGCTGAAAAACACGTTTTGACCCTTTCTGCACACTGGGGTTAAGAGCTGAGTGTGTGGGCTCTAGTGAGCCTTGCTGTTACATGGGGATTCAGTTGTCTGAAAAAACGCGTTTATTTCGGGCTGAAAAACACGTTTCGAAAAGTGTCCTGTTACTGCCCCATAACTTACATGGGGTTGACCAAACTTGAAGAAACATGTTTATTTCTGCTGAAAAACACGTTTTGACCCTTTCTGCACACTGGGGTTAAGAGCTGAGTGTGTGGGCTCTAGTGAGCCTTGCTGTTACATGGGGATTCAGTTGTCTGAAAAAACGCGTTTATTTCGGGCTGAAAAACACGTTTTGAAATGTGTGCTGTTACTGCCCAATAACTTACATGGGGTTGACCAAACTTGCAGAAACATGTTTATTTCTGCTGAAAAACACGTTTTGACCCTTTCTGCACACTGGGGTTAAGAGCTGAGTGTGTGGGCTCTAGTGAGCCTTGCTGTTACATGGGGATTCAGTTGTCTGAAAAAACGCGTTTATTTCGGGCTGAAAAACACGTTTTGAAAAGTGTCCTGTTACTGCCCCATAACTTACATGGGGTTGACCAAACTTGCAGAAACATGTTCATTTCTGCTGAAAAACACGTTTTGCCCCTTTCTGCACACTGGGGTTAAGAGCTGAGTGTGTGGGCTCTAGTTAGCCTTGCTGTTACATGGGGATTCAGTTGTCTGAAAAAACGCGTTTATTTCGGGCTGAAAAACACGTTTTGAAATGTGTCCTGTTACTGCCCCATAACTTACATGGGGTTGACCAAACTTGAAGAAACATGTTTATTTCTGCTGAAAAACACGTTTTGCCCCTTTCTGCACACTGGGGTTAAGAGCTGAGTGTGTGGGCTCTAGTGAGCCTTGCTGTTACATGGGGATTCAGTTGTCTGAAAAAACGCGTTTATTTCGGGCTGAAAAACACGTTTCGAAAAGTGTCCTGTTACTGCCCCATAACTTACATGGGGTTGACCAAACTTGAAGGAACATGTTTATTTCTGCTGAAAAACACGTTTTGACCCTTTCTGCACACTGGGGTTAAGAGCTGAGTGTGTGGACTCTAGTGAGCCTTGCTGTTACATGGGGATTCAGTTGTCTGAAAAAACGCGTTTATTTCGGGCTGAAAAACACGTTTCGAAAAGTGTCCTGTTACTGCCCCATAACTTACATGGGGTTGACCAAACTTGCAGAAACATGTTTATTTCTGCTGAAAAACACGTTTTGACCCTTTCTGCACACTGGGGTTAAGAGCTGAGTGTGTGGGCTCTAGTGAGCCTTGCTGTTACATGGGGATTCAGTTGTCTGAAAAAACGTGTTTATTTCGGGCTGAAAAACACGTTTCGAAAAGTGTCCTGTTACTGCCCCATAACTTACATGGGGTTGACCAAACTTGAAGAAACATGTTTATTTCTGCTGAAAAACACGTTTTGACCCTTTCTGCACACTGGGGTTAAGAGCTGAGTGTGTGGGCTCTAGTGAGCCTTGCTGTTACATGGGGATTCAGTTGTCTGAAAAAACGCTATTATTTCGGGCTGAAAAACACGTTTTGAAATGTGTCCTGTTACTGCCCCATAACTTACATGGGGTTGACCAAACTTGAAGAAACATGTTTATTTCTGCTGAAAAACACGTTTTGACCCTTTCTGCACACTGGGGTTAAGAGCTGAGTGTGTGGGCTCTAGTGAGCCTTGCTGTTACATGGGGATTCAGTTGTCTGAAAAAACGCGTTTATTTCGGGCTGAAAAACACGTTTCGAAAAGTGTCCTGTTACTGCCCCATAACTTACATGGGGTTGACCAAACTTGAAGAAACATGTTTATTTCTGCTGAAAAACACGTTTTGACCCTTTCTGCACACTGGGGTTAAGAGCTGAGTGTGTGGGCTCTAGTGAGCCTTGCTGTTACATGGGGATTCAGTTGTCTGAAAAAACGCGTTTATTTCGGGCTGAAAAACACGTTTTGAAATGTGTGCTGTTACTGCCCAATAACTTACATGGGGTTGACCAAACTTGCAGAAACATGTTTATTTCTGCTGAAAAACACGTTTTGACCCTTTCTGCACACTGGGGTTAAGAGCTGAGTGTGTGGGCTCTAGTGAGCCTTGCTGTTACATGGGGATTCAGTTGTCTGAAAAAACGCTATTATTTCGGGCTGAAAAACACGTTTTGAAATGTGTCCTGTTACTGCCCCATAACTTACATGGGGTTGACCAAACTTGAAGAAACATGTTTATTTCTGCTGAAAAACACGTTTTGACCCTTTCTGCACACTGGGGTTAAGAGCTGAGTGTGTGGGCTCTAGTGAGCCTTGCTGTTACATGGGGATTCAGTTGTCTGAAAAAACGCGTTTATTTCGGGCTGAAAAACACGTTTCGAAAAGTGTCCTGTTACTGCCCCATAACTTACATGGGGTTGACCAAACTTGAAGAAACATGTTTATTTCTGCTGAAAAACACGTTTTGACCCTTTCTGCACACTGGGGTTAAGAGCTGAGTGTGTGGGCTCTAGTGAGCCTTGCTGTTACATGGGGATTCAGTTGTCTGAAAAAACGCGTTTATTTCGGGCTGAAAAACACGTTTTGAAATGTGTGCTGTTACTGCCCAATAACTTACATGGGGTTGACCAAACTTGCAGAAACATGTTTATTTCTGCTGAAAAACACGTTTTGACCCTTTCTGCACACTGGGGTTAAGAGCTGAGTGTGTGGGCTCTAGTGAGCCTTGCTGTTACATGGGGATTCAGTTGTCTGAAAAAACGCGTTTATTTCGGGCTGAAAAACACGTTTTGAAAAGTGTCCTGTTACTGCCCCATAACTTACATGGGGTTGACCAAACTTGCAGAAACATGTTCATTTCTGCTGAAAAACACGTTTTGCCCCTTTCTGCACACTGGGGTTAAGAGCTGAGTGTGTGGGCTCTAGTTAGCCTTGCTGTTACATGGGGATTCAGTTGTCTGAAAAAACGCGTTTATTTCGGGCTGAAAAACACGTTTTGAAATGTGTCCTGTTACTGCCCCATAACTTACATGGGGTTGACCAAACTTGAAGAAACATGTTTATTTCTGCTGAAAAACACGTTTTGCCCCTTTCTGCACACTGGGGTTAAGAGCTGAGTGTGTGGGCTCTAGTGAGCCTTGCTGTTACATGGGGATTCAGTTGTCTGAAAAAACGCGTTTATTTCGGGCTGAAAAACACGTTTCGAAAAGTGTCCTGTTACTGCCCCATAACTTACATGGGGTTGACCAAACTTGAAGGAACATGTTTATTTCTGCTGAAAAACACGTTTTGACCCTTTCTGCACACTGGGGTTAAGAGCTGAGTGTGTGGACTCTAGTGAGCCTTGCTGTTACATGGGGATTCAGTTGTCTGAAAAAACGCGTTTATTTCGGGCTGAAAAACACGTTTCGAAAAGTGTCCTGTTACTGCCCCATAACTTACATGGGGTTGACCAAACTTGCAGAAACATGTTTATTTCTGCTGAAAAACACGTTTTGACCCTTTCTGCACACTGGGGTTAAGAGCTGAGTGTGTGGGCTCTAGTGAGCCTTGCTGTTACATGGGGATTCAGTTGTCTGAAAAAACGTGTTTATTTCGGGCTGAAAAACACGTTTCGAAAAGTGTCCTGTTACTGCCCCATAACTTACATGGGGTTGACCAAACTTGAAGAAACATGTTTATTTCTGCTGAAAAACACGTTTTGACCCTTTCTGCACACTGGGGTTAAGAGCTGAGTGTGTGGGCTCTAGTGAGCCTTGCTGTTACATGGGGATTCAGTTGTCTGAAAAAACGCTATTATTTCGGGCTGAAAAACACGTTTTGAAATGTGTCCTGTTACTGCCCCATAACTTACATGGGGTTGACCAAACTTGAAGAAACATGTTTATTTCTGCTGAAAAACACGTTTTGACCCTTTCTGCACACTGGGGTTAAGAGCTGAGTGTGTGGGCTCTAGTGAGCCTTGCTGTTACATGGGGATTCAGTTGTCTGAAAAAACGCGTTTATTTCGGGCTGAAAAACACGTTTCGAAAAGTGTCCTGTTACTGCCCCATAACTTACATGGGGTTGACCAAACTTGAAGAAACATGTTTATTTCTGCTGAAAAACACGTTTTGACCCTTTCTGCACACTGGGGTTAAGAGCTGAGTGTGTGGGCTCTAGTGAGCCTTGCTGTTACATGGGGATTCAGTTGTCTGAAAAAACGCGTTTATTTCGGGCTGAAAAACACGTTTTGAAATGTGTGCTGTTACTGCCCAATAACTTACATGGGGTTGACCAAACTTGCAGAAACATGTTTATTTCTGCTGAAAAACACGTTTTGACCCTTTCTGCACACTGGGGTTAAGAGCTGAGTGTGTGGGCTCTAGTGAGCCTTGCTGTTACATGGGGATTCAGTTGTCTGAAAAAACGCGTTTATTTCGGGCTGAAAAACACGTTTTGAAAAGTGTCCTGTTACTGCCCCATAACTTACATGGGGTTGACCAAACTTGCAGAAACATGTTCATTTCTGCTGAAAAACACGTTTTGCCCCTTTCTGCACACTGGGGTTAAGAGCTGAGTGTGTGGGCTCTAGTTAGCCTTGCTGTTACATGGGGATTCAGTTGTCTGAAAAAACGCGTTTATTTCGGGCTGAAAAACACGTTTTGAAATGTGTCCTGTTACTGCCCCATAACTTACATGGGGTTGACCAAACTTGAAGAAACATGTTTATTTCTGCTGAAAAACACGTTTTGCCCCTTTCTGCACACTGGGGTTAAGAGCTGAGTGTGTGGGCTCTAGTGAGCCTTGCTGTTACATGGGGATTCAGTTGTCTGAAAAAACGCGTTTATTTCGGGCTGAAAAACACGTTTCGAAAAGTGTCCTGTTACTGCCCCATAACTTACATGGGGTTGACCAAACTTGAAGGAACATGTTTATTTCTGCTGAAAAACACGTTTTGACCCTTTCTGCACACTGGGGTTAAGAGCTGAGTGTGTGGACTCTAGTGAGCCTTGCTGTTACATGGGGATTCAGTTGTCTGAAAAAACGCGTTTATTTCGGGCTGAAAAACACGTTTTGAAATGTGTGCTGTTACTGCCCCATAACTTACATGGGGTTAACCAAACTTGCAGAAACATGTTTATTTCTGCTGAAAACCACGTTTTGACCCTTTCTGCACACTGGGGTTAAGAGCTGAGTGTGTGGGCTCTAGTGAGCCTTGCTGTTACATGGGGATTCAGTTGTCTGAAAAAACGCGTTTATTTCGGGCTGAAAAACACGTTTTGAAAAGTGTCCTGTTACTGCCCCATAACTTACATGGGGTTGACCAAACTTGAAGAAACATGTTTATTTCTGCTGAAAAACACGTTTTGACCCTTTCTGCACACTGGGGTTAAGAGCTGAGTGTGTGGGCTATAGTGAGCCTTGCTGTTACATGGGGATTCAGTTGTCTGAAAAAACGCGTTTATTTCGGGCTGAAAAACACGTTTCGAAAAGTGTCCTGTTACTGCCCCATAACTTACATGGGGTTGACCAAACTTGAAGAAACATGTTTATTTCTGCTGAAAAACACGTTTTGACCCTTTCTGCACACTGGGGTTAAGAGCTGAGTGTGTGGGCTCTAGTGAGCCTTGCTGTTACATGGGGATTCAGTTGTCTGAAAAAACGCGTTTATTTCGGGCTGAAAAACACGTTTTGAAATGTGTCCTGTTACTGCCCCATAACTTACATGGGGTTGACCAAACTTGAAGAAACATGTTTATTTCTGCTGAAAAACACGTTTTGACCCTTTCTGCACACTGGGGTTAAGAGCTGAGTGTGTGGGCTCTAGTGAGCCTTGCTGTTACATGGGGATTCAGTTGTCTGAAAAAACGCGTTTATTCGGGCTGAAAAACACGTTTCGAAAAGTGTCCTGTTACTGCCCCATAACTTACATGGGGTTGACCAAACTTGCAGAAACATGTTTATTTCTTGCGAAAAAACACGTTTTGCCCCTTTCTGCACACTGGGGTTAAGAGCTGAGTGTGTGGGCTCTAGTGAGCCTTGCTGTTACATGGGGATTCAGTTGTCTGAAAAAACGCGTTTATTTCGGGCTGAAAAACACGTTTTGAAATGTGTGCTGTTACTGCCCCATAACTTACATGGGGTTGACCAAACTTGCAGAAACATGTTTATTTCTGCTGAAAAAACCGTTTTAACCCTTTCTGCACACTGGGTTAAGAGCTGAGTGTGTGCTCTAGTGAGCCTTGCTGTTACATGTTGATTCAGTTGTCTGAAAAACGCGTTTATTTCGGGCTGAAAACACGTTTGAAAAGTGTCCTGTTACTGCCCCATAACTTACATGGGGTTGACCAACTTGCAGAAACATGTTTATTTCTGCTGAAAAACACGTTTTGACCCTTTCTGCACACTGGGGTTAAGAGCTGAGTGTGTGGGCTCTAGTGAGCCTTGCTGTTACATGGGGATTCAGTTGTCTGAAATAACGCGTTTATTTCGGGCTGAAAAACACGTTTTGAAATGTGTCCTGTTACTGCCCCATAACTTACATGGGGTTGACCAAACTTGCAGAAACATGTTTATTTCTGCTGAAAACACGTTTTGACCCTTTCTGCACACTGGGGTTAAGAGCTGAGTGTGTGGGCTCTAGTTAGCCTTGCAGTTACATGGGGTTCAGTTGTCTGAAAAAACGTGTTTATTTCGGGCTGAAAAACACGTTTTGAAAAGTGTCCTGTTACTGCCCCATAACTTACATGGGGTTGACCAAACTTGCAGAAACATGTTTATTTCTGCTGAAAAAACACGTTTTGACCCTTTCTGCACACTGGGGTGAAGAGCTGAGTGTTTGGGCTCTAGTTGAGCCTTGCTGTTACATGGGGATTCAGTTGTCTGAAAAAACGCGTTTATTTCGGGCTGAAAAACACGTCTTAGAAATGCGAGCTGTTACTGCCCCATAACTTACATGGGGTTGACCAAACTTGCAGAACATGTTTATTTCTGCTGAAAAACACGTTTTGACCTTTCTGCACACTGGGGTTAAGAGCTGAGTGTGTGGGCTCTAGTTAGCCTTGCTGTTACATGGGGATTCAGTTGTCTGAAAAAACGTGTTTATTTCGGGCTGAAAAACACGTTTTGAAATGTGTCCTGTTACTGCCCATAACTTACATGGGGTTGACCAAACTTGCAGAAACATGTTTATTTCTGCTGAAAAACACGTTTTGACCCTTTCTCTGCACACTGGGGTTAAGAGCTGAGTGTGTGGGCTCTAGTGAGCCTTGCTGTTACATGGGGATTCAGTTGTCTGAAAAAACGCTATTATTTCGGGCTGAAAAACACGTTTTGAAATGTGTCCTGTTACTGCCCCATAACTTACATGGGGTTGACCAAACTTGAAGAAACATGTTTATTTCTGCTGAAAAACACGTTTTGACCCTTTCTGCACACTGGGGTTAAGAGCTGAGTGTGTGGGCTCTAGTGAGCCTTGCTGTTACATGGGGATTCAGTTGTCTGAAAAAACGCGTTTATTTCGGGCTGAAAAACACGTTTCGAAAAGTGTCCTGTTACTGCCCCATAACTTACATGGGGTTGACCAAACTTGAAGAAACATGTTTATTCTGCTGAAAAACACGTTTTGACCCTTTCTGCACACTGGGGTTAAGAGCTGAGTGTGTGGGCTCTAGTGAGCCTTGCTGTTACATGGGGATTCAGTTGTCTGAAAAAACGCGTTTATTTCGGGCTGAAAAACACGTTTTGAAATGTGTGCTGTTACTGCCCAATAACTTACATGGGGTTGACCAAACTTGCAGAAACATGTTTATTTCTGCTGAAAAACACGTTTTGACCCTTTCTGCACACTGGGGTTAAGAGCTGAGTGTGTGGGCTCTAGTGAGCCTTGCTGTTACATGGGGATTCAGTTGTCTGAAAAACGCGTTTATTTCGGGCTGAAAAACACGTTTTGAAAAGTGTCCTGTTACTGCCCCATAACTTACATGGGGTTGACCAAACTTGCAGAAACATGTTCATTTCTGCTGAAAAACACGTTTTGCCCCTTTCTGCACACTGGGGTTAAGAGCTGAGTGTGTGGGCTCTAGTTAGCCTTGCTGTTACATGGGGATTCAGTTGTCTGAAAAAACGCGTTTATTTCGTGCTGAAAAACACGTTTTGAAATGTGTCCTGTTACTGCCCCATAACTTACATGGGGTTGACCAAACTTGAAGAAACATGTTTATTTCTGCTGAAAAACACGTTTTGCCCCTTTCTGCACACTGGGGTTAAGAGCTGAGTGTGTGGGCTCTAGTGAGCCTTGCTGTTACATGGGGATTCAGTTGTCTGAAAAACGCGTTTATTTCGGGCTGAAAAACACGTTTCGAAAAGTGTCCTGTTACTGCCCCATAACTTACATGGGGTTGACCAAACTTGAAGGAACATGTTTATTTCTGCTGAAAAACACGTTTTGACCCTTTCTGCACACTGGGGTTAAGAGCTGAGTGTGTGGACTCTAGTGAGCCTTGCTGTTACATGGGGATTCAGTTGTCTGAAAAAACGCGTTTATTTCGGGCTGAAAAACACGTTTCGAAAAGTGTCCTGTTACTGCCCCATAACTTACATGGGGTTGACCAAACTTGCAGAAACATGTTTATTTCTGCTGAAAAACACGTTTTGACCCTTTCTGCACACTGGGTTAAGAGCTGAGTGTGTGGGCTCTAGTGAGCCTTGCTGTTACATGGGGATTCAGTTGTCTGAAAAAACGTGTTTATTTCGGGCTGAAAAACACGTTTCGAAAAGTGTCCTGTTACTGCCCCATAACTTACATGGGGTTGACCAAACTTGAAGAAACATGTTTATTTCTGCTGAAAAACACGTTTTGACCCTTTCTGCACACTGGGGTTAAGAGCTGAGTGTGTGGGCTCTAGTGAGCCTTGCTGTTACATGGGGATTCAGTTGTCTGAAAAAACGCTATTATTTCGGGCTGAAAAACACGTTTTGAAATGTGTCCTGTTACTGCCCCATAACTTACATGGGGTTGACCAAACTTGAAGAAACATGTTTATTTCTGCTGAAAAACACGTTTTGACCCTTTCTGCACACTGGGGTTAAGAGCTGAGTGTGTGGGCTCTAGTGAGCCTTGCTGTTACATGGGGATTCAGTTGTCTGAAAAAACGCGTTTATTTCGGGCTGAAAAACACGTTTCGAAAAGTGTCCTGTTACTGCCCCATAACTTACATGGGGTTGACCAAACTTGAAGAAACATGTTTATTTCTGCTGAAAAACACGTTTTGACCCTTTCTGCACACTGGGGTTAAGAGCTGAGTGTGTGGGCTCTAGTGAGCCTTGCTGTTACATGGGATTCAGTTGTCTGAAAAAAACGCGTTTATTTCGGGCTGAAAAACACGTTTTGAAATGTGTGCTGTTACTGCCCAATAACTTACATGGGGTTGACCAAACTTGCAGAAACATGTTTATTTCTGCTGAAAAACACGTTTTGACCCTTTCTGCACACTGGGGTTAAGAGCTGAGTGTGTGGGCTCTAGTGAGCCTTGCTGTTACATGGGGATTCAGTTGTCTGAAAAAACGCGTTTATTTCGGGCTGAAAAACACGTTTGAAAGTGTCCTGTTACTGCCCCATAACTTACATGGGGTTGACCAAACTTGCAGAAACATGTTCATTTCTGCTGAAAAACACGTTTTGCCCCTTTCTGCACACTGGGGTTAAGAGCTGAGTGTGTGGGCTCTAGTTAGCCTTGCTGTTACATGGGGATTCAGTTGTCTGAAAAAACGCGTTTATTTCGGGCTGAAAAACACGTTTTGAAATGTGTCCTGTTACTGCCCCATAACTTACATGGGGTTGACCAAACTTGAAGAAACATGTTTATTTCTGCTGAAAAACACGTTTTGCCCCTTTCTGCACACTGGGGTTAAGAGCTGAGTGTGTGGGCTCTAGTGAGCCTTGCTGTTACATGGGGATTCAGTTGTCTGAAAAAACGCGTTTATTTCGGGCTGAAAAACACGTTTCGAAAAGTGTCCTGTTACTGCCCCATAACTTACATGGGGTTGACCAAACTTGAAGGAACATGTTTATTTCTGCTGAAAAACACGTTTTGACCCTTTCTGCACACTGGGGTTAAGAGCTGAGTGTGTGGACTCTAGTGAGCCTTGCTGTTACATGGGATTCAGTTGTCTGAAAAAACGCGTTTATTTCGGGCTGAAAAACACGTTTTGAAATGTGTGCTGTTACTGCCCCATAACTTACATGGGGGTTAACCAAACTTGCAGAAACATGTTTATTTCTGCTGAAAACCACGTTTTGACCCTTTCTGCACACTGGGGTTAAGAGCTGAGTGTGTGGGCTCTAGTGAGCCTTGCTGTTACATGGGGATTCAGTTGTCTGAAAAAACGCGTTTATTTCGGGCTGAAAAACACGTTTTGAAAAGTGTCCCTGTTACTGCCCCATAACTTACATGGGGTTGACCAAACTTGAAGAAACATGTTTATTTTCTGCTGAAAAACACGTTTTGACCCTTTCTGCACACTGGGGTTAAGAGCTGAGTGTGTGGGCTATAGTGAGCCTTGCTGTTACATGGGGATTCAGTTGTCTGAAAAAACGCGTTTATTTCGGGCTGAAAAACACGTTTCGAAAAGTGTCCTGTTACTGCCCCATAACTTACATGGGGTTGACCAAACTTGAAGAAACATGTTTATTTCTGCTGAAAAACACGTTTTGACCCTTTCTGCACACTGGGGTTAAGAGCTGAGTGTGTGGGCTCTAGTGAGCCTTGCTGTTACATGGGGATTCAGTTGTCTGAAAAAACGCGTTTATTTCGGGCTGAAAAACACGTTTTGAAATGTGTCCTGTTACTGCCCCATAACTTACATGGGGTTGACCAAACTTGAAGAAACATGTTTATTTCTGCTGAAAAACACGTTTTGACCCTTTCTGCACACTGGGGTTAAGAGCTGAGTGTGTGGGCTCTAGTGAGCCTTGCTGTTACATGGGGATTCAGTTGTCTGAAAAAACGCGTTTATTTCGGGCTGAAAAACACGTTTCGAAAAGTGTCCTGTTACTGCCCCATAACTTACATGGGGTTGACCAAACTTGCAGAAACATGTTTATTTCTTGCGAAAAAACACGTTTTGCCCCTTTCTGCACACTGGGGTTAAGAGCTGAGTGTGTGGGCTCTAGTGAGCCTTGCTGTTACATGGGGATTCAGTTGTCTGAAAAAACGCGTTTATTTCGGGCTGAAAAACACGTTTTGAAATGTGTGCTGTTACTGCCCCATAACCTACATGGGGTTGACCAAACTTGCAGAAACATGTTTATTTCTGCTGAAAAAACCGTTTTAACCCTTTCTGCACACTGGGGTTAAGAGCTGAGTGTGTGCTCTAGTGAGCCTTGCTGTTACATGTTGATTCAGTTGTCTGAAAAAACGCGTTTATTTCGGGCTGAAAAACACGTTTTGAAAAGTGTCCTGTTACTGCCCCATAACTTACATGGGGTTGACCAAACTTGCAGAAACATGTTTATTTCTGCTGAAAAACACGTTTTGACCCTTTCTGCACACTGGGGTTAAGAGCTGAGTGTGTGGGCTCTAGTGAGCCTTGCTGTTACATGGGGATTCAGTTGTCTGAAATAACGCGTTTATTTCGGGCTGAAAAACACGTTTTGAAATGTGTCCTGTTACTGCCCCATAACTTACATGGGGTTGACCAAACTTGCAGAAACATGTTTATTTCTGCTGAAAAACACGTTTTGACCCTTTCTGCACACTGGGGTTAAGAGCTGAGTGTGTGGGCTCTAGTTAGCCTTGCAGTTACATGGGGATTCAGTTGTCTGAAAAAACGTGTTTATTTCGGGCTGAAAAACACGTTTTGAAAAGTGTCCTGTTACTGCCCCATAACTTACATGGGGTTGACCAAACTTGCAGAAACATGTTTATTTCTGCTGAAAAACACGTTTTGACCCTTTCTGCACACTGGGGTGAAGAGCTGAGTGTTTGGGCTCTAGTGAGCCTTGCTGTTACATGGGGATTCAGTTGTCTGAAAAAACGCGTTTATTTCGGGCTGAAAAACACGTCTTGAAATGCGAGCTGTTACTGCCCCATAACTTACATGGGGTTGACCAAACTTGCAGAAACATGTTTATTTCTGCTGAAAAACACGTTTTGACCTTTTCTGCACACTGGGGTTAAGAGCTGAGTGTGTGGGCTCTAGTTAGCCTTGCTGTTACATGGGGATTCAGTTGTCTGAAAAAACGTGTTTATTTCGGGCTGAAAAACACGTTTTGAAATGTGTCCTGTTACTGCCCCATAACTTACATGGGGTTGACCAAACTTGCAGAAACATGTTTATTTCTGCTGAAAAACACGTTTTGACCCTTTCTGCACACTGGGGTTAAGAGCTGAGTGTGTGGGCTCTAGTTAGCCTTGCTGTTACATGGGGATTCTGTTGTCTGAAAAAACGCGTTTATTTCGGGCTGAAAAACACGTTTTG